>NW_027423696.1:25000-235000 GCF_048934315.1 Petromyzon marinus | reverse complement strand
CGCATGCCGGCCCGGCTCAGCACGGCGGCCAAGCGGTCGCGCTTGGCCTGCAGCAGGCGCGGCAGCCAGCGGAAGTAGCAGGCGGACGAGTCGAGGCGGAGCAGCTCCTGCTGCAGGCCCTGGGCCACCGCCTCCTGAGGGCGGCACGGGGGTGGGGGGGGGTGTGGGGGGGGGGGTGTGGGGGGGGGGTGAGTTCCCCCACCCCCCAACACCGACACCACCACCAGCTCCTCCTTAACCAGGCCGAGGAGATCCCCCCCCACCACCACTCCCCCCACGTACACACACACACCGCGTACACACGTACACGCACACGCACACACGTACACACGTACACACGTACACACACACGTACACACGTACACACGTACACACACGTACACGCACACACGTACACGCACACCACGCACACACACGTACACACGTACACACACACCACGTACACACGCACACACACGTACACACGCACACACACGCACACACACACACACGTACACACACGTACACACACGTACACACACGTACACACACACTTACACGAACACCACGCACACACACGTACACCACACACACACACGTACACACACGTACACGTACACACACACGTACACACGTACACCACGCACACACACGCACACACACACACACGTACACACACGTACACACACGTACACACACACATACACACACACGTACACCACACACACGTACACCACACACACGTACACACGTACACACACACGTACACCATGCACACGCACGTACACATGCACGTACACACGTACACACGTACACACACACGTACACACACACGTACACACACACGTACACACACACGTACACACACACGTACACACACACCTGTGTGGGTGTGGGGCAGGTGTAGATGCAGTTCTGGTGCACCGTCTGCAAGTGTTTGACGAGGTGGTCAGGTCCCACGGTCCAGCCCAGCTGCGATGACGTCATAACCAACACACAACAAAGGTAAAGGTCCCCCCCACCCTGCCACCAGGTAGCCTTCAAGGGAGTGTCGGGGCAAGTGCTGTCAGTAGCGAGCAGCAGCGGCGGTGGTGGTGGTGGTGGCGGTGGCGGTGGTGGTGGCGGCAGTGGTGGTGGTGATGAAGGCGGTGGTGGTGATGAAAGTGGTGGTGGCGGCGGTGGTGGTGGTGATGAAGGCGGTGGTGGTGACGGTGGTGGTGGTGGCGGTGACGGTGGCGGTGACGGTGGTGGTGACGGTGGTGGTGGCGGTGACGGTGGTGGTGACGGTGGTGGTGACGGTGGTGGTGGTGGTGACGGTGGTGGTGACGGTGGTGGTGACGGTAATGGTGGTGGTGGAGGAGGTGGTGACGGTGGTGGTGACGGTGGTGGTGGTGACGGTGGTGGTGGTGACGGTGGTGACGGTGGTGGTGGTGGTGGTAGCCTGCCCCACACCTTCCAGCCGGTGACGCTGAACGTCTTCCCGGCACTGCCCACGGTGAGGGTCCGCTCCCACATGCCAGGCAGCGTGGCTACACACGGACACGGTCACCAATCAATAACCATCAATCAATCACCAATGATCCTTTGATTACAAAGCTCATGAAAACTAGAGACAAGGCTTGGGCATGTGCTCCGAAAAGTAATTTGGTCAATGACTGGCTAGAATACAGGATTTTAAGGAATAGATGCGTCAAAACATACGGCATGCAAAAAATGCCTATTTTTCCTCCACTCTCCTGGAATCACATGGAAATTCCAGGATTTTCTGGAAAACAATCAAATCTATCGAAAAGGCATCCAAAACAGACAATCTGCCCGTTGAGCTTAACCGAAATGGGGAATATTTTTCAGATCCCCAAAAAAATAGTTGACAATTTGAACCTTCATTTTTCTGAAGCTGGTAATCTTTTTTGATAATGTATTGGGAGTCACCTCCTCTGCTCATGCAAATTCCTACACCCCTGTCCAAACATTAAACGAATTTAGTTTCCAGCCAATCCACGAAAGTAATGTTCTGAAACAACTGTCCTACCTCAAAGGGTCCTCCTCTACTGGAGCAGATAGTTTTCCCGTCTTTGCTCTACTAACTGTTGGTCACCTAATATACAAACCTATAGCCCATATTTTAAACCTGTCCATCAAAGAAGCATCAGTTCCCCTAAAATGGAAACATTCCTACAGTGAGGGAAAAAAGTATTTGATCCCCCCTGCTGATTTTGTACGTTTGCCCACTGACAAAGAAATGATCAGTTTATAATTTTAATGGTAGGTTTATTTGAACAGTGAGAGACAGAATAACAACAAAAAAATCCAGAAAAACGCATGTCAAAAATGTTATAAATGGATTTGCATTTTAATGAGGGAAATAAGTATTTGACCCCCTCTCAATCAGAAAGATTTCTGGCTCCCAGGTGTCTTTTATACGAGCTGAGATTAGGAGCACACTCTTAAAAGGAGTGCTCCTAATCTCAGCTTGTTACCTGTATAAAAGACACCTGTCCACAGAAGCAATCAATCAATCAGATTCCAAACTCTCCACCATGGCCAAGACAAAAGAGCTCTCCAAGGATGTCAGGGACAAAATTGTAGACCTACACAAGGCTGGAATGGGCTACAAGACCATTGCCAAGCAGCTTGGTGAGAAGGTGACAACAGTTGGTGTGATTATTCGCAAATGAAAGAAACACAAAAGAACTGTCAATCTCCCTCGGCCTTGGGCTCCATGCAAGATCTCACCTCGTGGAGTTCCAATGATCATGAGAACGGTGAGGAATCAGCCCAGAACTACACGGGAGGATCTTGTCAATGATCTCAAGGCAGCTGGGACCATAGTCACCAAGAAAACAATTGGTAACACACTACGCCGTGAAGGACTGAAATCCTGCAGCGCCCGCAAGGTCCCCCTGCTCAAGAAAGCACATATACATGCCCGTCTGAAGTTTGCCAATGAACATCTGAATGATTCAGAGGACAACTGGGTGAAAGTGTTGTGGTCAGATGAGACCAAAATGGAGCTCTTTGGCATCAACTCAACTCGCCGTGTTTGGAGGAGGAATGCTGCCTATGACCCCAAGAACACCATCCCCACCGTCAAACATGGAGGTGGAAACATTATGCTTTGGGGGTGTTTTTCTGCTAAGGGGACAGGACAACTTCACCGCATCAAAGGGACGATGGACGGGGCCATGTACCGTCAAATATTGGGTGAGAACCTCCTTCCCTCAGCCAGGGCATTGGAATGGGTCGTGGATGGGTATTCCAGCATGACAATGACCCAAAACACACGGCCAAGGCAACAAAGGAGTGGCTCAAGAAGAAGCACATTAAGGTCCTGGAGTGGCCTAGCCAGTCTCCAGACCTTAATCCCATAGAAGATCTGTGGAGGGAGCTGAAGGTTCGAGTTGCCATACGTCAGCCCTCGAAACCTTAATAACTTGGAGAAGATCTGCAAAGAATAGTGGGACAAAATCCCTCCTGAGATGTGTGGAAACCTGGTGGCCAACTACAAGAAACGTCTGACCTCTGTGATTGCCAACAAGGGTTTTGCCACCAAGTACTAAGTCATGTTTTGCAGAGGGGTCAAATACGTATTTCCCTCATTACAATGCAAATCAATTTATTACATTTTTGACATGCGTTTTTCTGGATTTTGTTGTTGTTATTCTGTCTCTCACTGTTCAAATAAACCTACCATTAAAATTATAGACTGATCATTTCTTTGTCAGTGGGCAAACGTACAAAATCAGCAGGGGATCAAATACTTTTTTCCCTCACTGTATGTCTGTCCGCTTCACAAAGGGGGCCCTAAAGATGATCCCAATAACTTCCGACCTATCTCAATGTTGTCCCCGTTGATGAAAATTTTTGAAAAATGATTGAACTACCAAATTAGCAGTTTCCTGTCCAC
The DNA here is from genome assembly GCF_048934315.1 of Petromyzon marinus. Lineage (NCBI taxonomy): Eukaryota > Metazoa > Chordata > Hyperoartia > Petromyzontiformes > Petromyzontidae > Petromyzon > Petromyzon marinus. Next base: position 231,114 of record NW_027423696.1, on the reverse strand, counting down.
CAACAATGTACTACATCTGAAACAATCTGGGTTCCGAAAAAAATACAGCACCACATCTGCTGCATTAGACTCTCTGAATCACATTTACAGTAGCCTTGATAATAAGCAGTACTGTGCCTGTCTTTTTCTAGACCTGACCAAAGCTTTTGATACAGTAGACCACAACACCCTGCTTAGTAAACTAAGTTGCCTCGGTTTTTCCGAAAACGCAGTAAAATGGTTACAAAATTACCTCTTTTCTCGCACCCAAACTGTATTCACAGATGGTTGGAGGTCAAACAGTGTTAAGATAACAAAAGGGGTTCCACAGGGTTCCATCCTCGGCCCCCTTTTGCTCTCTCTTTACGTCAATGACTTGGGCACTGACCTGGATCATTCCAGGGTAAATCTTTTTGCAGATGACACGATACTGATTACTGCTGGCCGCTCTCCGGATGACGTGATTGCTAAGCTCCAGGGTGATTTCAACAAAGTACAACATCAGCTAGTTGCTCTTAAACTAGTCCTGAATACCTCCAAAACCAAGGTGCTATGCTTCTCACCAGGACTAAAGCAGGAAGTTATTTTTCCCGAATTACATTCCTTAAATAATTGTCAAATAGAGCAACTCAAGATCTATAAGTATCTTGGGGTCATCCTGGATTCAAAACTGAATTTTGAAGATCACATTGATTATATTGGTAAAAAGACAAAAATTAAAATTGGTTTTCTGTATCGACACAAGCACTGCTTCCCCCCAATGTACCGTTTGGAATTGATAAAAGCTACCATACTGCCTCTACTTGATTACTGTGATATCATGTATAAATCAGCCCCAAGTACTGTACTGAAGAAGCTTGATTCCATCTATCACTCGGCCTTATGATTTGCATTGAACTGCCCATATAGGACTCACCACTGTGATCTCTACATTGGGTCAAACTTAACATCTCTTAATGTTCGACGGCTTGTGCACCAGATCTTATTTATTCACGATGTACTTACAAAAAAATCCGCAGACTACCTACTGGATCTCCTCTCTGTTTCAAATAACAAATTTGACCTCAGGTCTTCGCTCATTTACCAGTTTCACATTCCCTATTGCCGTACAAAAACTGGAGGAAGGGCCTTTGCTATTGGTGTGTGTGTGATGTGTGTGGTGTGTACACGTGTGTGTGTACGTGTGTGTGTGGTGTGTGTGTGTACATATGTGTGTATGTGTACGTGTGTGTGTACGTGTGTGTACGTGTGTGTGGGGTGTGTGTGTGTACGTGTGTGGTGTGTGGTGTGTGTGTGTGTGTACGTGTGTGTGTGTGTACGTGGTGTATGTGGTGTGTGTGTGTACGTGTGTGTGTGGTGTATGTACGTGGTGTGTGTGCGTGGTGTGTGTGCGTGCGTGGTGTGTGTATACGTGGTGTGTGTGTGTACGTGGTGTGTGTGTACGTGTGTGTGTGGTGTGTGTACGTGTGTGTGTGTGTGTACGTGGTGTGTGTGTGTACGTGGTGTATGTGGTGTGTGTGTGTACGTGTGTGTGTGGTGTGTGTGCCGGGAAAGGTCCTGGCAAGGATTATTCAGCATCGCCTTGCCAGGCACACTGAGGAGAGGCTTGCGGAGCCCCAATGCGGTTTCAGGAAAGGGCGGTCCTGCACAGATGCCATATTTTCTGTCCGTCTGCTACAGCAGAGGTGTAGGGAATTCCAACAAGACCTACATCTCTGCTTTATTGACCTGGTCAAGGCCTATGATACCATCAGTAGGCCTGGGCTCTGGGTCGTTCTTCGTGCTTTTGGAGTACCTGACCCTCTGCTCACGATCATTAAGGACCTTCATGATGGTGAGCGGGCTCGGGTAAGACTACGTGGCCGGGAGTCAGAGCCATTCCCTGTACACCTTGGGGTGCGACAGGGATGTCCTCTGGCTCCCACATTATTTAACATCTATTTTGACCACGTAGTTCGTGAAGCCTTCAATAGCTGTACCGGGGGAATCTCCATAGGGTACAGATATAATGAGAGGCTGATCGATGCCCAGGTGCGGTCAAGGGATGGCTCTCTATTGCTCAACCACGTTATGTATGCTGATGATTTGGTAATAGCTGCTCAGTCAGAGGAGGAGTTGGAGACGCTGCTGCTGAGACTGGAGCGTGCCACTAAGAGGTGGGGCCTTACCATTAGCCCCACCAAAACTAAGCACCTGCCTGGGTATTTTGTACCATCGGACACTCCACCCCCACAACTCCCAATCGGTGATGGGGCAGTTGTGGAGAGAGTGCAGAGTTTCCCATACCTGGGCAGTGTGCTTATGACTGGCTCCAGTTTAACAGCAGAGGTCTCACTCCGAATCAGTCGAGCGGCAATATCTTTTCATCGGTTGCGTAAATCTGTGTGGAAGCTACCTGGTCTGTCGCTCCGCACTAAGCTTCAGGTCTTCTCGGCCATGGTCATTCCCTCCCTTCTCTACGCTTGCGAAACGTGGACCCCCCTAATGGAACATCTTCGCCGGTTAGAAACATTTAGGCTGGCCTGCCTACGATCCATCCTGGGTTTAACCAGACTGGATTGTGTGAGGAGCTTACAAATCCTTGAAAGATCTGGGCAAGGTCCCATCGGTGAGCTCCTCCGGCGAGCAAGGCTGCGATGGCTGGCCCAGCCACCGCATGCCGAAACAGCTTTTGTTCGGCCGGTTCGAGGGGGCTAAGCGGGCGCGGCACGGGCTAGAGAAGAGATGGAGTGATGTGGTACAGGAGGACGTGGAGCTGAGTGGACTTGCCAATGACTGGTACCAGCGGTGTCAAGATCGGCCTCTGTGGAGGAGGCTCGTGAAGGATGCTACTGGGCAGTTGGAGGCAGTCGCTCTCCAACAACAACGGAGGGCGGAGGAGCGATGCTCAGAACAACGAGCGGAGCGCCAGGTGGCTAAAGCACAGCAGGTTGGCACAGTAGGGGGCACAGGTGGTGCATCAGCCAGTCATCTCAGTCAGTCGACCCGTGGCACCTGGGTCTGCCCCGTGACCTCCTGCCAGCGGGCGTTCGACACTTCACGTGGCCTCAGGGTGCACATAGCCTGGCACAAGTGTCGTGGTGACGTCACCGCCACTTAGTGGCGAATGGGGGTTGTTGTTGTTGTTGTGGTGTGTCTGTGTGTACGTGGTGTGTGTGTACGTGGTGTGTGTGTACGTGGTGTGTGTGCGTGGTGTGTGTGTACGTGGTGTGTGTGTGTACGTGGTGTGTGTGTGTACGTGGTGTGTGTGTGTACGTGGTGTGTGTGTGCGTGGTGTGTGTGCGTGGTGTGTGTGTGTACGTGGTGTGTGTGTGTACGTGGTGTGTGTGTACGTGGTGTGTGTGTACGTGGTGTGTGTGTGTACGTGGTGTGTGTGTGTACGTGGTGTGTGTGTGTACGTGGTGTGTGTGTGTACGTGGTGTGTGTGTGCGTGGTGTGTGTGCGTGGTGTGTGTGTGTACGTGGTGCGTGTGCGTGGTATGTGTATGTACATGTGTGTGTGGTGTGTGGTGTATGTGTGTGCGTGGTGTGTGGTGTACGTGTGTGTGTGGTGTGTGTGCGTGGTGTGTGTGCGTGGTGTGTGTGTGTACGTGGTGTGTGTGCGTGGTGTGTGTGCGTGGTGTGTGTGCGTGGTGTGTGTATGTACGTATGTGTGTGGTGTGTATGTACGTGTGTGTGTGGTGTGTGTGCGTGGTGTGTGTGTGTGCGTGGTGTGTGTGTGTGTGTGTACGTGGTGTGTGTGCGTGGTGGGTGTGCGTGGTGGGTGTATGTACGTGTGTGTGTGGTGTGTGTGTGGTGTGTGGTGCGTGTGTGCACGTGGTGTGTGTGTGTACGTGGTGTGTGTATGTACGTGTGTGTGTGGTGTGTGTGCGTGGTGTGTGTGTGCGTGTGGTGCGTGTGTGCACGTAGTGTGTGTGTGTGTGTCGGTGTGTGCGTGTGTGCGTGTGTACGTGGTGCGTGTGTGCACGTGGTCCGTGCGTCTCACCGATGCGTGTGTGCGTGTGCCCGCTGTACACGAGCCACTCGTACACCTCGTCGCTGATGCACAGCACGTCGTGATGCACGCACAGGTCGGCAATCACCTGCAGCTCCTCCCTCGTGTACACCTACACACACACAGCCAAAGGTCCCCCGTGTAGCCTTCGCAGACTGTAGGGGCAAGTGCTGTTAGCGAGCAGCAGCGCCTATGAAGGCCGGAACGGCGCACGAGGGGGTGGGTGGCCAGCACCACGCCCGGCCGCCTTTGTCTCCCCCAGTGTGCGATGTTTACTACACACACACAGCACCAGGTAACTCATTTGAGGCTGAGTCGACCTAGGGGAGGCCCAGGAGCGGTTCAGATAATCGTCACCGGTGGTGTTGGCCGTGAGCGGGAATCGAACTCGGGTCATAGCTGGGTTCGTAGCGCTAACCACTACACACACACACAGTGACACACAGTGAGACACACACAGTGAGACACACACAGTGAGACACACACACAGTGAGACACACACACAGTGAGACACACACACAGTGAGACACACACACACAGTGAGACACACAGTGAGACACACACACACAGTGAGACACACACACAGTGAGACACACACACACAGTGAGACACACACAGTGAGACACACACACACACAGTGAGACACACACAGAGTGAGACACACACAGTGAGACACACACACAAACACACGCAGATAGACACACACACAGTGAGACACACAGTGACACACAGTGACACACACACAGTGACAGACACACAGTGAGACACACACACAGTGACATACACACACAGTGACACACACACAGTGACACACACACACACAGTGACACACACACACAGTGACACACACACACAGTGAGACACACACAGTGAGACACACACAGTGACACACACACACAGTGACACAAACAAAGTGAGACACACAGTGAGACAACAACAACAACAACCGCCATTCACCACTAAGTGGCGGTGACGTCACCACGACGCTTGTGCCAGGCCATTTGCACCTTGAGGCCACGTGAAGTGTCGAACGCCCGCTGGCAGGAGGTCACGGGGCAGACCCAGGTGCAACGGGTCGACTGACTGAGATGACTGGCTGATGCACCACCTGTGCCCCCTACTGTGCCAACCTGCTGTGCTTTAGCCACCCGGCGCTCCGCTCATTGTTGTGAGCGTCGCTCCTCCGCCCTCCGTTGTTGTTGGAGAGCGACTGCCTCCAACTGCCCAGTAGCGTTCTTCACGAGCCTCCTCCACAGAGGCCGATCTTGACACCGCTGGTACCAGTCATCGGCAAGTCCACTCAGCTCCACGTCCTCCTGTACCACATCACTCCATCTCTTCTCTAGCCCGTGCCGCGCCCGCTTAGCCCCCTCAATCCGGCCAAACAAAAGCTGTTTCGGCATGCGGTGGCTGGGCATGCGGGCTACATGACCCAGCCATCGCAGCCTTGCCCGCCAGAGGAGCTCACCGATGGGACCTTGCCCAGATCTTTCAAGGATTTGTGAGCTCCTCACAGAATCCAGTCTGGTTAAACCCAGGATGGATCGTAGGCAGGCCAGCCAAAATGTTTCTAACCGGCGAAGATGTTCCATTAGGGGGGTCCACGTTTCACAAGCGTAGAGAAGGGAGGGAATGACCGTGGCCGAGAAGACCTGAAGCTTAGTGCGGAGCGACAGACCAGGTAGCTTCCACACAGCGTTACGCAACCGATGAAAAGATATTGCCGCTCGACTGATTCGGAGTTAGACCTCTGCTGTTAAACTGGAGCCGGTCATAAGCACACTGCCCAGGTATGGGAAACTCTCCACTCTCTCCACGACTGCCCCATCACCGATTGGGAGTTGTGGGGGTGGAGTGTCCGATGGTACAAAATACCCAGGCAGGTGCTTAGTTTTGGTGGGGCTGATGGTAAGGCCCCATCTCTTAGTGGCACGCTCCAGTCTCAGCAGCAGCGTCTCCAACTCCTCCTCTGAATGAGCAGCTATTACCAAATCACCGGCATACATAACGTGGTTGAGCGATAGGGAGCCATCCCTTGACCACACCCGGGCATCGATCAGCCTCCCATTATATCCGTACCATATGGAGATTCCCCCGGTACAGCTATTGAAGGCTTCACGAACTACGTGGTCAAAATAGATGCTAAATAATGTGGGAGCCACAGGACATCCCTGTCGCACCCCAAGGTGTACAGGGAATGGCTCGGACTCCCGGCCACGTAGTTTTACCCGGACCCGCTCACCATCATGAAGGTCCTTAATGATCGTGAGCAGAGGGTCAGGTACTCCAAAAGCACGAAGAACGACCCAGAGCCCAGGCCTACTGATGGTATCATAGGCCTTGACCAGGTCAATAAAGCAGAGATGTAGGTCTTGTTGGAATTCCCTACACCTCTGCTGTAGCAGACAGACAGAAAATATGGCATCTGTGCAGGACCGCCCTTTCCTGAAACCGCATTGGGGCTCCGCAAGCCTCTCCTCAGCGTGCCTGGCAAGGCGATGCTGAATAATCCTTGCCAGGACCTTTCCCAGCACACTGAGGAGTGAGATGCCCCTGTAGTTGTTACAGTCTGTGCGGTCCCCCTTCTTAAAAAGGGGGACCACCAGGGCATCCTTCCAATCCTGCGGAACCCGTCCAGTGGTCCAGACTGTTGTTATGATGTCATATAGGGCAGTCTGTGCACAAACGCCACCCTCCCTCAGCATTTCGCTTGGGAGATCATCTCTGCCCGCTGCCTTTCCTGGTCTCAGACTCCGGATCGCCTTCAGTACTTCCTCAACAGATGGCACCTCAGCCAGCCACTCACAGGGGGTGACTTCTTCCAATATTTGAGGCACCGCAGCCTCAGCAGGGTCATCCTCACTTTGTGCCACGATGTTTTCCTGGCTGAGGGATTTTCCCTCCCCCAGGACCTCACAGAAATGCTCAGCAAATCTGCAAACCTGTTCCTGGGGGTCGGAGATTGGATCACCGTTTTTTCCCCTAATGATGGTAATAGGTGTGGCGCTGCAGGTTACTTTTTTGATGGAGTTAAATAGAGATTTGTGATCACGGGCCACTGAGGCAGACTCCATCTCCTCAGCAACCCGCGACCACCACCCATCCCTGCAGCGCCTCACGGCTCTCCGAACCTCCGAGCGAAGGCTGCGGTAAGCCTCCTCATTCTCTGACGTGGGATTTTGTAGCCAATGGCAGTGGGCCTGTCGCTTTTTCTCAACCATCCTGAACACCTCCTCTGTCAACCAGGGTCTCTGGGAAGGTCTGGACCGCGTACCCAAAGCAGCCATTGCAGCTGCATGAGTCACAGTCCTAAACCTCGCCCATTTACCCTCGACATCAGGAGGAGTCGGGGACGATGCCAATCCCAGCCGCAAGCGATGATGAAATTCTCACTTGCAACTTTCATCAGATAACTGAGACCAGGCCACTTTAGGTCGGAATGGGGTCCTGGGTGTACACCCACCACCGGAGTGGAAGAATGGCAGGCGCATCTTACAGATGACTAGTCGATGGTAAGAGGGCAGATCAGCTCCACGGTAGGTCCTGGTGTCAAGGACATGGGCTCGCATCCACTGGTCCGTCACTATGTAGTCCAGCAGATGTTCTTGCTTGGACCCGGCATGCATCCATGATGTTGTGTGGATGCGCCGATGCCGGAACAGCGTGTTGGTAACTACAAGCCCATGGGCTGCACAAAAATCTAGCAGCCTCCTACCGTTGTTATTGAGCTGATCTGGCCAATGCCCTCCAATCACTCCAGACCAGGTGCCAGTATCATGACCAACTCGGGCACTGAAGTCACCCAACATGATGACTCTATCCCGAGGGGCCACTTTAGCCAGCACCTGTGACAGGAGGTCATAGAAGGCATCTGACTCATCGGCTTTGCCTGCATCCCTCCACGGATGTTCATCTTCGGTGGGGGCATAAGTAACCACGACCACCATTCCTCGCCTCCGGTTGATGGGAAGGGGAGCCCATAGTAGCCTGGGGCTTACAGCTTCCCACACCTCACCGCCACGCTCCCACGCCCCCTTCATTCTTTTGTTCAAAAGAAGAGCCACAACCTGTTGTTTGGCAGTCTGCTGCCCCGAGTAGAGGACTGTCCACCCCTCATGGTGGCAGGAGCCAGAGCCGGTCCACCGGACCTCCTGAATGCCGCATAGATCCAGGCGGTACCGGTCCAGCTCCCGACAGAGGAGTGGCAGCCTCTCCTCCGCAGTGAGCGTTCGAACATTCCACGTGGCCACCCGTAGTGGCTTTTCGTTGTTTCTGGAGTAGCCCCGAGGGTAGGTATTCAATCTCCTGGCTCCGCCAATTGGGGTTTGGCCAGGAGACGTCATAGACGCCTGGCCCCCCGGGGCCTCCGGCACAAGCTTATTAGTTACATATTTCAGTTTAACTCGTGGTTTCGTGGTAATTAATTGAAGGTGGAGGGGTTACCAGCCCCTCGCACCCGTCCAGAGCCCCCGTTTAGCCCCTGTGGTGGACACATATGCCATGAGGGGAGGAGCCAATCAAAATTGGATCTCCCCCCACAGCACTGTCCACGACAGAGTTGCCCGTCCGGCACCGCGAGGAGGTAGGGGATAGACACACACACAGTGACACACACACAGTTAGACACACACACAGTGACACACACAAAGTGAGACACAGTGACACACACACACAGTGACACACACAGTGACACACATAGTGAGACACACACACAGTGAGACACACATACAGTGAGACACACAGTGCCACACACACAGTGAGACACATAGTGAGACACACAGTGACACACACAGTGACACACACACACAGTGACACACACACAGTGAGACACACACACAGTGAGACACAGTGAGACACACACACAGTGAGACACAGTGAGACACACACAGTGAGACACACACACAGTGACACACACACAGTGAGACACACACACAGTGAGACACACACACACAGTGACACACACAGTGACACACATAGTGAGACACACACACAGTGAGACACACATACAGTGAGACACACAGTGCCACACACACAGTGAGACACATAGTGAGACACACAGTGACACACACAGTGACACACACACACAGTGACACACACACAGTGAGACACACACACAGTGAGACACAGTGAGACACACACACAGTGAGACACAGTGAGACACACACAGTGACACACACACAGTGACACACACAGTGACACACACAGTGTGACACACAGTGTGACACACAGTGAGACACACTGTGTGACACACTGAGACACACAGTGACACACACAGTGACACGCACACACAGTGACACGCACAGTGACATGCACAGTGACACACACACAGTGACACACAGTCCCCCCACTGCCCCAAACCCCCCTCTAGCCCCGCCTACTCCCTCCAGCCCCCCCCTACCCCCGCTCTAACCCCTCCCTTCGAGCCCCCTCCACTGCCCCCCTCCCCCCTCTAGTCCCCACCCGTCTCGAGCTCCTCTAGCCCCCACCCTTCTAGCCCCGCCCAATCTAGCCCCGCCCTCTATCCCCGCCCCTCTAGCCCCGCCCCTAGCCCCGCTAGCCCCGCCCCCTCTAGCCCCGCCCTCTATCCCCACCCCCTCTATCCCCGCCCCTCTAGCCTGCCCCATCTATCGCCGCCCCTCTAGCCCCGCCCTCTATCCCCGCCCCTCTAGCCCGCCCCCTCTAGCCCCGCCCCCTCTAGCCCCGCCCCCTATGGCCCCGCCCCCACCTTCCCGAGGGGGTTGTTGGGCGTGTTGAGGATCAGGGCCTTGGTCCTGGAGTTGAACTTCGACGCCAGCTCGTGGGGGTCCAGGCACCAATCAGCACTCGACGTCGCCTGCCCACGCTGGTGGCACAGATAGACACACGCACAGATAGACACACAGATAGACACACAGATAGACACACACAGATAGACACACACACAGACACACAGATAGACACACACACACAGATAGACACAGATAGACACACAGATACACACACACACAGAGATAGACACACAGATAGACACACAGATAGACACACACAGATAGACACACACACAGATAGACACACAGATAGACACACACACACAGATAGACACACACACAGATAGACACACAGATAGACACACACACAGATAGACACACACACATAGACACACACACAGATAGACACACACACAGATAGACACACACACAGATAGACACACAGATACACACACACAGATAGACACACAGATAGACACACACACAGATAGACACACACAGATAGACACACACAGATAGACACACAGATAGACACACACACAGATAGACACAGATAGACACACAGATACACACACAGATAGACACACACACAGATAGACACACACACAGATAGACACACACACAGATAGACACACACAGATAGACACAGATAGACACACACACAGATAGACACACACACAGATAGACACACAGATAGACACACACACAGATAGACACAGATAGACACACACAGATAGACACACAGATACACACACACAGATAGACACACACAGATAGACACACACAGATAGACACACACACAGATAGACACACACACAGACAGACACACACACAGATAGACACAGATAGACACACACAGATAGACACACCACACACACAGATAGACACACACACACAGATAGACACACACACAGATAGACACAGATAGACACACAGATACACACACACACAGAGATAGACACACAGATAGACACACACAGATAGACACACAGATAGACACACACAGATAGACACACACACAGATAGACACACAGATAGACACACAGATAGACACACACACAGATAGACACACAAATAGACACACACACAGATAGACACACACACAGATAGACAAACAGATACACACACAGATAGACACACACAGATAGACACACACAGACACACATACAGATAGACACACACACAGATAGACACACAGATAGACACACAGATAGACACACACACAGATAGACACACAGATAGACACACACACAGATAGACACACACACAGATAGACAAACAGATACACACACACAGATAGACACACACAGATAGACACACACAGACACACACACAGATAGATACACAGACACACGCAGATAGACACACACACAGATAGATACACACACACAGATAAACACACACAGACACACACAGATAGACACATACACAGACACACACACAGATAGACACACACACAGATAGACACACAGATAGACACACACAGACACACACACAGATAGACACACACAGACACACGCAGATAGACACACACACAGATAGATACACACACAGATAAACACACACAGACACACACAGATAGACACATACACAGACACACACACAGATAGACACACACACAGATAGACACAGATACAGATAGACACACACAGATAGACACACACACAGATAGACACACACACAGACACACACAGATATACACACACAGACACACACACAGACACACACAGATAGACACAAACACAGATAGACACACACACACACAGACACACACAGATAGACACACACAGATAGACACACAGACACCCACCCACCCACCCACCAACTCACTCACCCACCCACCCACCAACTCACCCACCCAACCACCAACTCACTCACCCACCCACCAACCCACTCACTCACCCACCAACCCACCCACCCACTCACCCACCCACTCACCCACTCACCCACCCACTCACCCACTCACGCACCCACCCACTCACCCACCCACCAACCCACCCACTCACCCACCCACCAACTCACTCACCCACCCACCCACCCACCAACTCACTCACCCACCCACTCACCCACCCACCCACTCACCCACCCACCCACTCACTCACCCACCCACCAACTCACCCACCCACCAACTCACCCACCCACCTCCTCACCCACCCACCCAGCCACTCACCCACCCACCCACTCACCCCCCCACCCACCAACCCACCCACCAACTCACTCACCCACCCACCCACCAACTCACTCACCCACCCACCCACTCACCCACCCACCCACTCACCCACCCACCAACTCACCCACCCACCAACTCACCCACCCACCCAATCACCCACCAACCCACTCACCCACCCACCCACTCACCCACCCACCCACCCACTCACCCACCCACCCACTCACCCACCAACTCACTCACCCACCCACCCACCAACTCACTCACCCACCCACTCACCCACCCACCCACTCACCCACCCACCCACTCACTCACTCACCCACCGACTCACCCACCCACCGACTCACCCACCCACCCAGCCACTCAACCACCCACCCACTCACCCACCCACCCACCCACCAACTCACCCACCCACCAACTCACCCACCCACCCAATCACCCACCAACCCACTCACCCACCCACCCACTCACCCACCCACCCACCAACTCACCCACCCACCAACTCACCCACCCACCCACCCACTCATCCACCCACCCACTCACCCACCAACTCACTCACCCACCCACCCACCAACTCACTCACCCACCCACTCACCCACCCACCCACCCACTCACCCACCCACCCACTCACTCACTCACTCACCCACCGACTCACCCACCCACCGACTCACCCACCCACCCAGCCACTCACCCACCTACCCAGCCACTCACCCACCCACCCAGCCACTCACCCACCCACCCACCCACTCACCCCCCCACCCACCAACTCACTCACTCACCCACCCACCCACCCACCAACTCACTCATCCACCCACCCACTCACCCACCCACCCACCCACTCACCCACCCACTCACCCACCCACCCACCAACTCACCCACCCACCAACTCACCCACCCACCAACTCACCCACCCACCAACTCACCCACCCACCCACCCACTCACCCACCCACCCACTCACCCACCAACCCACTCACCCACCCACCCACTCACCCACCCACCAACTCACCCACCCACCCACTCACCCACCCACCAACTCACCCACCCACCCACCCACTCACCCACCCACCAACACACCCACCCACCCACCAACTCACCCACCAACTCACCCACCCACCCACCAACTCACCCACCCACCCACCAACTCACCCACCCACCAACTCACCCACCCACCCACCAACTCACCCACCCACCAACTCACCCACCCACCAACCCACCCACCCACCCACCAACTCACCCACCCACCCACCCACCAACTCACCCACCCACCCACCAACTCACCCACCCACCCGCCCACCAACTCACCCACCCACCCACCAACCCACCCACCCACTAACTCACCCACCAACTCACCAACTAACTCACCCACCAACACACCCACTCACCCACCCACCCACCAACCCACCCACTAACTCACCCACCCACCCACCAACTCACCCACCAACTCACCCACCCACCCACTCACCCACCCACCAACCCACCCACCAACTCACCCACCAACTCACCCACTCACCCACCTACCCACCAACCCACCCAACCACTAACTCACCCACCAACTCACCCACCAACTCACCCACCAACTCACCCACCAACTCACCCACCAACTCACCCACCCACTCACCCACCCACCCACCAACTCACCCACCCACCCACCAACCCACCCACCAACTCACCCACCAACTCACCCACCCACCAACTCACCCACCCACCAACTCACCCACCCACCAACTCACCCACCCACCCACCCACCAACTCACCCACTCACCAACTCACCCACTCACCAACTCACCCACCCACCAACTCACCCACCCACCAACTCACCCACCCACCCACTCACCCACCCACCAACTCACCCACCCACCAACTCACCCACCCACCAACTCACCCACCCACCCACTCACCCACCCACGCCAGCCCCGTCATCTCGGGCCCTCTCAATGCCCGTTCAGCGCCCCCCTGCCCCCGTGGACGACGCTCGTGCCAGGCTAGGTGCACGCTGTCTCTCTCTCTCTGTGCCGGGCTAGGTGCACGCTGCCTCTCTCTCTCTGTGCCAGGCTAGGTGCACGCTGTCTCTCTCTCTCTCTCACGAGCGTCGCTCCACGGGGGCAGGGGCGGGACGCTGTGTCTCTCTCTGTGCCAGGCTAGGTGCACGCTGTGTCTCTCTCTCTCTGTGCCAGGCTAGGTGCACGCTGTGTCTCTCTCTCTGTGCCAGGCTAGGTGCACGCTGTGTCTCTCTCTCTGTGCCAGGCTAGGTGCACGCTGTGTCTCTCTCTCTCTGTGCCAGGCTAGGTGCACGCTGTGTCTCTCTCTCTCTGTGCCAGGCTAGGTGCACGCTGTGTCTCTCTCTCTCTCTCTGTGCCAGGCTAGGTGCACGCTGTGTCTCTCTCTCTCTCTGTGCCAGGCTAGGTGCACGCTGTGTCTCTCTCTCTGTGCCAGGCTAGGTGCACGCTGTGTCTCTCTCTCTCTGTGCCAGGCTAGGTGCACGCTGTGTCTCTCTCTCTCTGTGCCAGGCTAGGTGCACGCTGTCTCTCTCTCTCTCTGTGCCAGGCTAGGTGCACGCGCTCACCGGCCGGAGAGCGACAAACACCGGGGTAGCCCCGGCCATGCGGACCATCGGCTCGTAGCAGTCGAAGAACGGCTCAATGATGACCACCTGGGCGGGGAAATAACGAGGACTTACCGGCACAGCACCACACCACACCACACCGCACACCACTACACACACTACACTACACACACTACACACACTATACACTACACACACCACACTACACACACTACACTACACACACTACACACACTATACACTACACTACACACTACACTACACACACTACACTACACACACCACACTACACTACACACACTATACACTACACTACACACTACACACACTACACTACACTACACACACCACACTACACTACACACACTATACACTACACTACACACTACACTACACACACTACACTACACACACCACACTACACACTACACTACACTACACACACTACACACACCGCACCGCACCACACACTACACTACACACACTACACACACCACACCACACTACACTACACACACCACACTACACTACACACACCACACCACACACACTACACTATACACACCACACTACACTACACACACCACACTACACACACCACACTACACCACACACACTACTACACTATACACACCACACTACACCACACACACTACACTACACACACCACACTACACCACACACACTACGCTACACACACCACACTACACACGCCACACTACACACACCACACTACACACACCACACTACACACACCACACCACACTACACACACCACACTACACACACACTACACTACACACACCACACTACACACACCACACTACACACACCACACCACACTACACACACCACACTACACACACCACACCACACTACACACACCACACCACACTACACACACCACACTACACACACCACACCACACCACACTACACACTACACACACACTACACTACACACACCACACTACACACACCACACCACACTACACACACCACACCACACACACCACACCACACTACACACACCACACTACACACACCACACCACACTACACACACCACACTACACACACCACACTACACACGCCACACTACACACACCACACTACACACACCACACTACACACACCACACTACACACACCACACACACCACACTACACACACCACACTACACACACCACACTACACACACCACACCACACTACACACACCACACTACACACACCACACCTACACACACCACACTACACCACACCACACACACCCACACTACACACACCACACTACACACACCACACCACACTACACACACCACACTACACACACCACACCACACTACACACACCACACCACACTACACACACCACACTACACACACCACACTACACACACCACACTACACACACCACACTACACACACCACACCACGCTACACAGACCACACTACACCATACACACTACACACACCACACTACACACACCACGCTACACTACACTACACACACCACACTACACACACCACACTACACACACACACACTAAACCACACACACACCACACACACCACACTACACACACCACACACACCACACTACACACACCACACTACACACACCACACTACACACACCACACCACACACACCACACTACACCACACACACCACACACACCACACTACACACACCACACTACACACACCACACTACACACACCACACTACACACACCACACACCACACACACCACACTACACACACACACACACCACACTACACCACACACGCCACACACACCACACTACACACACCACACTACACACACTACACACACCACACTACACACACTACACACACCACACTACACACTACACACACCACACTACACACACCACACTACACACACCACACTACACACTACACACACCACACTACAGGGTTATGGAGGTGGGGGTCGGGGGTGGTGGGGGCTGTTTCGGGGAGGGGGGTCATGGGGGGGCCACGGGGGGGGTCATGGAGGGGTCAGGGGGGGGGGGTCAGGGAGGGGTCAGGAGGGGTCAAGGGGGGGTCAGGGGGGCCCCCACCTCGTCTCCGTGCTGCACCAGGGCCTGAACACAGCAGAAGAGAGCTCCGTAGCCCCCGACGGAGACCAGCAAGTTGGACTCCGGGTCGAGCTCCCGGCCGTGGACACCGGAGTAGAGGGTGGAGAGGGCACGTACCAGAGCTGGGTGGCCCTGGGCACAGAGATACATAGAGATAGAAAGATATACATAGAGATACAGAGAGATACAGAGAGAGAGATACATATAGATAGAGAGATACATAGAGATACAGAGAGATATACATAGAGATATACATAGAGATACATAGAGACATAGAGAGATAGATAGAGATATACATAGAGATATACATAGAGATACAGAGAGATACATAGAGATATACATAGAGATAGAGAGATACAGAGAGAGAGATACATATAGATAGATACATAGAGATACATAGAGATATACATAGAGATACAGAGAGATACATAGAGATACAGAGAGATACAGAGAGATATACATAGAGATACATAGAGATACATAGAGACATAGAGAGATGCATAGAGATACATAGAGATATACATAGAGATACAGAGAGATACATATAGATAGAGAGATACATAGAGATATACATAGAGATATACATAGAGATATACATAGAGATAGAGAGATACATAGAGATACATAGAGATATACATAGAGATACAGAGAGATACATAGAGATATACATAGAGATATACATAGAGATATACATAGAGATACATAGAGATAGAGAGATACATAGAGATAGATAGACATAGATAGAGAGATACATAGAGATAGAGAGATACATAGAGACAGTGTGGTGTGTGTAGTGTGGTGTGTGTAGTGTAGTGTGTGTAGTGTGGTGTGTGTAGTGTAGTGTGTGTAGTGTGGTGTGTGTAGTGTAGTGTGTGTAGTGTGGTGTGTGTAGTGTGTGGTGTGGTGTGTGTAGTGTAGTGTGTGTAGTGTAGTGTGTGTAGTGTGGTGTGTGTGGTATGGTGTGTGTAGTGTGGTGTGTGTAGTGTGGTGTGTGTAGTGTGGTGTGTGTAGTGTAGTGTGTGTAGTGTGGTGTGTGTAGTGTGTGTAATGTGGTGTGTGTAGTGTGGTGGGTGTAGTGTGGTGTGTGTGGTGTGGTGTGTGTAGTGTGGTGTGTGTAGTGTGGTGTGTGTAGTGTGGTGTGTGTAGTATGGTGTGTGTAGTGTGGTGTGTGTAGTGTGGTGTGTGTAGTGTGGTGTGTGTGGTGTGGTGTGTGTAGTGTGGTGTGTGTAGTGTGGTGTGTGTAGTGTGGTGTGGTGTGTGTAGTGTGGTGTGTGTAGTGTGTGTAGTGTGGTGTGTGTAGTGTGGTGTGTGTAGTGTGGTGTGTGTGGTGTGTGTAGTGTGGTGTGTGTAGTGTGGTGTGTGTGTGGTGTGTGTAGTGTGGTGTGTGTAGTGTGGTGTGTGTAGTGTGGTGTGTGTAGTGTGTGTAGTGTGGTGTGGTGTGGTGTGTGTGGTGTGTGTGGTGTAGTGTGTGTAATGTGGTGTGTGTAGTGTGGTGTGTGTAGTGTGGTGTGTGTAGTGTGGTGTGTGTGGTGTGGTGTGTGTGGTGTGGTGTGTGGTGTGGTGTGTGTGGTGTGGTGTGTGTAGTGTGGTGTGTGTAGTGTGGTGTGTGTAGTGTGGTGTGTGTAGTGTGGTGTGTGTAGTGTGGTGTGTGTGGTGTGGTGTGTGTAGTGTGGTGTGTGTAGTGTGGTGTGTGTAGTGTAGTGTGTGTAGTGTGGTGTGTGTAGTGTGGTGTGTGTAATGTGGTGTGTGTAGTGTGGTGGGTGTAGTGTGGTGTGTGTAGTGTGGTGTGTGTAGTGTGGTGTGTGTAGTGTGGTGTGTGTAGTGTGGTGTGTGTAGTGTGGTGTGTGTAGTGTGGTGTGTGTGGTGTGGTGTGTGTAGTGTGGTGTGTGTAGTGTGGTGTATGTAGTGTGGTGTGGTGTGTGTAGTGTGGTGTGTGTAGTGTGTGTAGTGTGTGTAGTGTGGTGTGTGTAGTGTGGTGTGTGTAGTGTGGTGTGTGTAGTGTGGTGTGTGTGGTGTGTGTAGTGTGGTGTGTGTAGTGTGGTGTGTGTGGTGTGTGTAGTGTGGTGTGTGTAGTGTGGTGTGTGTAGTGTGGTGTGTGTAGTGTGTGTAGTGTGGTGTGGTGTGGTGTGTGTGGTGTGGTGTGTGTGGTGTAGTGTGTGTAGTGTGGTGTGTGTAGTGTGGTGTGTGTAGTGTGGTGTGTGTAGTGTGGTGTGTGTAGTGTGGTGTGTGTGGTGTGGTGTGTGTAGTGTGGTGTGTGTAGTGTGGTGTATGTAGTGTGGTGTGGTGTGTGTAGTGTGGTGTGTGTAGTGTGTGTAGTGTGTGTAGTGTGGTGTGTGTAGTGTGGTGTGTGTAGTGTGGTGTGTGTAGTGTGGTGTGTGTGGTGTGTGTAGTGTGGTGTGTGTAGTGTGGTGTGTGTGGTGGTGTGTAGTGTGGTGTGTGTAGTGTGGTGTGTGTAGTGTGGTGTGTGTAGTGTGTGTAGTGTGGTGTGGTGGTGTGTGTGGTGTGTGTGGTGTGTGTGTGTGTGTAGTGTGGTGTGTGTAGTGTGGTGTGTGTAGTGTGGTGTGTGTGGTGGTGTGTGTGGTGTGTGTGGTGTGTGTGGTGTGGTGTGTGTGGTGTGGTGTGTGTAGTGTGGTGTGTGTAGTGTGGTGTGTGTAGTGTGGTGTGTGTAGTGGTGTGTGTAGTGTAGTGTGGTGTGTGTAGTGTGGTGTGGTGTAGTGTGGTGTGTGTAGTGTGGTGTGTGTAGTGTGGTGTGTGAAGTGGACACCAGAGTAGAGGGTGGAGAGGGCACGCACCAGAGCTGGGTGGCCCTGGGTACGGAGAGAGATAGACAGAGAGGGAGATAGATAGAGAGAGATAGAGAGAGAGACAGAGGGAGATAGATAGACATAGAGCGAGAGAGTGAATGAGTGAGCGAGTGAGCGAATGAGTGAGTGAGTGAATGAATGAGTGAGTGAACGAGTGAGTGAACGATGTGAACGAGTGAATGAATGAGTGAACGTGCACGTACGAAGCTGCGTGTGTACTGCTGCATGAGCGAGTGAATGAGTGAATGAGTGAGTGAATGAGTGAGTGAGTGAATGAGTGAGTGAGTGAGTGAATGAGTGAATGAGTGAGTGAGTGAACGAGTGAGCTAGTGAGTAAGTGAGTGAGTGAGTAAGTAAGTGAGTAAGTGAGTAAGTAAGTAAGTGAATGAGTGAGTAAGTAAGTGAATGAGTGAACGAGTGAGTGAGTGAGTGAATAAGTGAATGAGTGAATGAGTGAGTGAATGAGTGAATGAGTGAGTGAACGAATGAGTGACCGTGCACGCACGAAGCTGCGTGTGTACTGCTGCATGAGCGAGCGAGTGAATGAGTGAGTGAACGAGTGAATGAGTGAATGAATGAGTGAGTGAATGAGTGAGTGAATGAGTGAGTGAATGAATGAACGAATGAGTGAACGTGCACGCACGAAGCTGCGTGTGTACTGCTGCATGAGCGAGTGAGTGAATGAGTGAGTGAATGAGTGAATGAATAAGTGAGTGAGTGAATGAGTGAGTGAGTGAATGAATGCGTGAATGAGTGAGTGAATGAGTGAGTGAATGAGTGAGTCAGTGAGTGAACGAGTGAGTGAGTGAATTAATGAGTGAATGAGTGAGTGAATGAATGAGTGAATGAATGAATGAATGAGTGAACGAGTGAGTGAGTGAATGAGTGAATGAGTGAGTGAGTGAGTGAATGAGTGAATGAGTGAGTGAGTGAATGAGTGAATGAATAAGTGAATGAGTGAGTGAGTGAATGAGTGAGTGAATGAGTGAGTGAATGAGTGAGTGAATGAGTGAGTGAATGAGTGAATGAATGAGTGAGTGAATGAGTGAATGAGTGCGTGAATGAATGAGTGAACGTGCACGCACGAAGCTGCGTGTGTACTGCTGCATGAGCGAGCGAGTGAGTGAGTGAGTGAATGAGTGAGTGAATGAGTGAGTGAATGAATGAATGAGTGAACGTGCACGCACGAAGCTGCGTGTGTACTGCTGCATGAGCGGCTCCGGGCTGAGAGCACACTCCGCCAGTGCCCGCGTCACCGACTCCGGCGCCGCGAAGTCCGGGAAGCCCTGGCCCAGGTTCACCGAGGGGTAGTCCCTGGCCAGCTTCACAAACTCCACCCTGCCACCGGCACGACAACACCACGACGACACCAACACCACCAAGGGGTCAATACCACCACCACCACCACCACCGGAACCACACCACGACGACACCAACACCACCAAGGGGTCAACACCACCACCACCACCACCACCACCGGAACCACACCACGACGACACCAACACCACCAAGGGGTCAATACCACCACCAACACCACCACCACCGGCACGACAACACCACGACGACACCAACACCACCAAGGGGTCAATACCACCACCACCACCACCACCACCACCGGCACGACAACACCACGACGGCACCAACACCACCAAGGGGTCAATACCACCACCACCACCACCACCGGAACCACACCACGACGACACCAACACCACCAAGGGGTCAATACCACCACCACCACCACCGGCACGACAACACCACGACGACACCAACACCACCAAGGGGTCAATACCACCACCACCACCACCACCGGCACGACAACACCACGACGACACCAACACCACCAAGGGGTCAATACCACCACCACCACCACCGGCACGACAACACCACGACGACACCAACACCAACACCACCAAGGGGTCAATACCACCACCACCGGAACCACACCACGACGACACCAACACCAACACCGCTGGGTCATCACCGGCACGACAACACCAACACCACCACGGGGTCAACACCACCACCACCACCGGAACGACACCAGGACAACACCAACACCACCACCGCCGGGTCATCACCGTGACATCACCGTGTCATCACCGTGACATCACCGTGTCATCACCGTGACATCACCGTGTCATCACCGTGTCATCACCGTCACATCACCGTGTCATCACCGTGTCATCACCGTGTCATCACCGTGACATCACCGTGACATCACCGTGTCATCACCGTGTCATCACCGTGACATCACCGTGTCATCACCGTGTCATCACCGTGACATCACCGTGACATCACCGTGTCATCACCGTGACATCACCGTGTCATCACCGTGACATCACCGTGTCATCACCGTGACATCACCGTGACATCACCGTGACATCACCGTGACATCACCGTGTCATCACCGTGACATCACCGTGACATCACCGTGACATCACCGTGACATCACCGTGACATCACGGTGTCATCACCGTGACATCACCGTGACATCACCGTGTCATCACCGTGTCATTCATTAACCTATTCACCGGTACGCTAACAGCATTTGCCCGTACAGCCTGTTCAGGCTGGGTGGGTGGGTGGCTGGGTGGGTGGCTGGGTGGGTGGGTGGGTGGCTGGGTGGGTGGGTGGCTGGGTGGGTGGGTGGCTGGGTGGGTGGGTGGCTGGGTGGGTGGGTGGGTGGCTGGGTGGGTGGGTGGGTGGCTGGGTGGGTGGGTGGCTGGGTGGATGGGTGGGTGGCTGGGTGGGTGGGTGGCTGGGTGGGTGGGTAGCTGGATGGGTGGGTGGGTAGCTGGGTGGGTGGGTGGGCAGCTGGCTGGGTGGGTGGCTGGCTGGGTGGGTGGTTGGCTGGGTGGGTGGCTAGCCGGGTGTGTCTGTGTGTGTGTAGCGGTTAGCGCTACACTGCGCTATGAACCTGGCGACCCGGGTTTGACTCCCGCTCACGGCCAACACCAGTGACGATTATCTGAACCGG
This sequence comes from Petromyzon marinus, assembly GCF_048934315.1. Taxonomy (NCBI): domain Eukaryota; kingdom Metazoa; phylum Chordata; class Hyperoartia; order Petromyzontiformes; family Petromyzontidae; genus Petromyzon; species Petromyzon marinus. The sequence continues at coordinate 208,778 of NW_027423696.1, read as the reverse complement.
TTCCGGGCCTCCCCTAGGTCGACTCAGCCTCAACTGAGTACCTGGTGCTGTGTGTGAACATCGCCACTAGGGAGACAAAGGCGGTCGGGCGTGGTGCTGGCCACCCACCCCCTCGTGTACCGTTCCGGCCTTCATAGGTGCTCGCTAACAGCACTTGCCCCTACAGTATGTTACAGGCTATATGGGGGATCTTTGTCTTTGTGTCTGTGTGTGTGTCTGTGTTTGTGTGTCTGTGTGTGTGTGTCTGTGTGTGTGTCTGTGTGTGTGTGTCTGTGTGTGTGTGTCTGTGTGTGTGTGTCTGTGTGTGTGTCTGTCTGTGTGTGTGTCTGTGTGTGTGTCTGTGTGTGTCTGTGTGTGTGTCTGTGTGTGTGTGTGTCTGTGTGTGTGTGTGTGTGTCTGTGTGTGTGTCTGTGTGTGTGTGTGTATGTGTGTGTCTGTGTGTGTGTCTGTGTGTGTGTGTGTGTCTGTGTGTGTGTCTGTGTGTGTGTGTGTCTGTGTGTGTCTGTGTGTGTGTCTGTGTGTGTGTGTGTGTATGTGTGTGTCTGTGTGTGTGTGGGCGTACCGAGTGACATAGGAGATTGCAGAGCAACCCAATGCCACTCACCACTCACCGCACCACTCACCGCACCACTCACCGCACCACTCACCGCACCACTCACCGCACCACACCACTCACCGCACCACTCACCGCACCACTCACCGCACCACTCACCGCACCACTCACCGCACCACTCACCACACCACTCACCACACCACTCACCACACCACATCACTCACCACTCACCACACCACTCACCACACCACTCACCACACCACTCACCACTCACCACTCACCACTCACCACACCACACCACTCACCACACAACTCACCACACCACACCACTCACCACACCACTCACCACACCACTCACCACACCACACACCACACCACACCACTCACCACACCACAACACACACCACTCACCACACCACACACCACACCACTCACCACACCACACACCACTCACCACACCACACACCACACACCACTCACCACACTACCACCACACCACACACCACTCACCACACCACTCACCGCACCACTCACCACACCACTCACCGCACCACTCACCACACCACTCACCACACCACTCACCACACCACTCACCACACCACACACCACACCACACACCACACCACACACCACACACCACTCACCACACCACTCACCACACACCACACACCACTCACCACACCACTCACCCGCACCACTCACCGCACCACTCACCACACCACTCACCACACACCACACCACACCACTCACCACACCACTCACCATACACCACACACCACACCACTCACCACACCACTCACCACACCACTCACCACACCACTCACCACACCACACAACTCACCACACCACTCACCACACCACACACCACACACCACACCACACACCACACACCACTCACCACACCACTCACCACACCACTCACCACACCACTCACCACACCACTCACCACACCACTCACCACACCACACACCACTCACAACACCACTCACCACACCACTCACCACACCACTCACCACACCACTCACCACACCACTCACCACACCACTCACCACACACCACACCACACACCACTCACCACACCACACCACACCACTCACCACACCACTCACCACACCACACACCACACCACTCACCACACCACTCACCACACCACTCACCACACCACTCACCACACCACTCACCACACCACACACCACACCACACCACTCACCACACCACTCACCACACACCACACCACACACCACAAACCACACCACACACCACACCACTCACCACACCACTCACCACTCACCACACCACACCACACACCACTCACCACACCACTCACCACACACCACACCACTCACCACACCACACACCACACCACACACCACTCACCACACCACTCACCACACCACTCACCACACCACTCACCACACGTTCTTGTCCAGCCCATCGATGCGCTGTGCGTTGGTGTGTCGCGACATGGTCACCTTGCAGGGTCACACCACACCAGAAGGCCACAACGTCAACAACAACAACAACCACCACCAGCATCATCATCATCATCACCATCACTTTGCTCGTGATCAACCAGGCTATGCGTTAACTGTGTGTTAGCCGACTCTCAAACTATTTCTCTCGCTCTAAACATGTTGTTACGAGGCCCTCTCATTGGGCCATTCCGCCTTCTTTCCCTCGTTTGGCTTCGGGGGTGGATTTCCACTCAACTCTCTCTCGAGAACGTGCCACTCTTGCTGGGTCTTTCATTGACATGCTGATGCCTCTGCTACAGCAGACCCAACTCTCTCTCTCTCTCTATGTATGGAAGGCCTCAACACAGAGGTATTGGGTCTCCGTGTGTCTGTGTTTGTGTGTCTATCTGTGTGTGTGTGTTTTGTGTGTCTATCTGTGTGTGTCTGTGGTGTGTGTCTCTCTGTGTGTCTGTGTTGTGTGTGTCTCTCTGTGTGTGTCTGTGTTGTGTGTCTCTCTGTGTGTGTCTGTGTTGTGTGTCTCTCTGTGTCTGTGTTGTGTGTCTCTCTGTGTGTGTCTGTGTTGTGTCTCTCTGTGTCTGTGTTGTGTGTCTCTGTGTGTCTATGTTGTGTGTCTCTCTCTGTGTTGTGTGTCTCTCTCTGTGTGTCTCTGTGTTGTGTGTCTCTCTGTGTCTACGTTGTGTGTCTCTGTGTGTGTCTCTCTCTGTGTCTGTGTGTCTCTCTCTCTGTGTGTCTATGTTGTCTCTCTCTCTGTGTGTCTCTCTGTGTGTCTGTGTTGTCTCTCTGTGTGTCTATGTTGTGTGTCTCTCTCTGTGTCTCTGTGTTGTGTCTCTCTCTGTGTGTCTACGTTGTGTGTCTCTGTGTGTGTGTCTCTCTGTGTGTCTCTCTCTCTGTGTGTCTATGTTGTCTCTCTCTGTGTGTCTGTGTGTCTCTCTCTGTGTCTATGTTGTGTGTGTCTAAGTGTATCTGTGTGTCTCTCTGTGTGTCTGTGTTGTCTCTCTGTGTGTCTGTGTTGTGTGTGTCTCTCTGTGTCTGTGTTGTCTCTCTCTGTGTGTCTGTGTTGTGTGTGTCTCTCTGTGTGTCAATGTTGCGTGTGTCTCTGTGTATCTGTGTCTGTGTGTCTCTCTGTGTGTGTCTGTGTTGTCTCTCTGTGTGTCTGTGTTGTGTCTCTGTGTGTCTGTGTGTCTGTGTTGTGTCTCTCTCTGTGTGTCTCTGTGTTGTGTGTCTCTCTGTGTCTGTGTTGTCTCTATGTGTGTCTGTGTTGTGTCTCTGTGTGTCTGTGTTGTGTCTCTCTCTGTGTGTCTCTGTGTTGTGTGTCTCTGTGTCTGTGTTGTCTCTCTCTGTGTGTCTGTGTTGTGTCTCTCTCTGTGTCTGTGTGTCTCTCTGTGTCTGTGTTGTGTGTCTCTCTCTGTGTGTGTCTGTGTTGTGTGTCTCTCTGTGTCTGTGTTGTCTCTCTGTGTGTCTCTGTCTGTGTTGTCTCTCTCTCTGTGTCTGTGTTGTCTCTGTGTGTCTGTGTTGTGTGTGTCTCTCTGTGTTGTCTCTGTGTCTATTTTGTGTCTGTGTGTCTGTGTTGTGTCTCTCTCTGTGTCTCTGTGTTGTGTTGTCTCTCTGTCTCTGTGTGTATCTGTGTGTCTCTGTGTGTGTCTCTGTGTCTCTGTGTGTCTCTCTGTCTCTGTGTTGTCTCTCTGTGTGTGTCTCTTTTTTATGCTTGTGAAACGTGGACTCCCCTAATGGAACATCTTCACTGGTTAGAAACATTTAGGCTGGCCTGCCTACGATCCATCCTGGGTTTAACCAGACTGGATTGTATGAGGAGCTCACAAATCCTTGAAAGATCTGGGCAGGGTCCCATCGGCGAGCTCCTCCGGCGGGCAAGGCTGCGATGGCTGGGTCATGTAGCCCGCATGCCCAGCCACCGCATGCCGAAACAGCTTTTGTTCGGCCGGATCGAGGGGGCTAAGCGGGCGCGGCACGGGCTAGAGAAGAGATGGAGTGATGTGGTACAGGAGGACGTGGAGCTGAGTGGACTTGCCGATGACTGGTACCAGCGGTGTCAAGATCGGCCTCTGTGGAGGAGGCTCGTGAAGGATGCTACTGGGCAGTTGGAGGTAGTCGCCCTCCAACAACAACGGAGGGCGGAGGAGCGACGCTCACAACAACGAGCGGAGCGCCGGGTGGCTAAAGCACAGCATGTTGGCACAGTAGGGGGCACAGGTGGTGCATCAGCCAGTCATCTCAGTCAATCGACCCGTGGCACCTGGGTCTGCCCCGTGACCTCCTGCCAGCGGGCGTTCTACACTTCACGTGGCCTCAGGGTGCACATGGCCTGGCACAAGCGTCGTGGTGACGTCACCGCCACTTAGTGGCGAATGGCGGTTGTTGTTGTTGTCTATGTGTGTCTCCGTGTGTCTCTCTGTGTCTCTGTGTGTCTCCGTGTCTGTGTTTTGTCTCTCAAATTTAGTTCGACCAGATGATGGTACACAACACGTGTACACGTGTACACAACACGTGTACACAGCACAAAACACATCACACACGGCACAAAACACACAATGATAGGAGTGTAACATACATAAAAAGGTCTCTACGTGTCTATGGGTCTCTGTGTATCTCTACGTGTCTATGGGTCTCTATGTATCTCTACGTGTCTATGGGTCTCTGTGTATATCTACGTGTCTATGGGTCTCTATGTATCTCTACGTGTCTATGGGTCTCTATGTATCTCTACGTGTCTATGGGTCTCTGTGTGTCTCTACGTGTCTATGGGTCTCTATGTATCTCTACGTGTCTATGGGTCTCTATGTATCTCTACGTGTCTATGGGTCTCTATGTATCTCTACGTGTTTATGGGTCTCTATGCATCTCTACGTGTCTATGGGTCTCTGTGTATCTCTACGTGTCTATGGGTCTCTATGTATCTCTACGTGTCTATGTATCTCTACGTGTCTATGGGTCTCTGTGTATCTCTACGTGTCTATGGGTCTCTGTGTATCTCTACGTGTCTATGGGTCTCTATGTATCTCTACGTGTCTATGGGTCTCTGTGTATCTCTATGTGTCTATGGGTCTCTATGTATCTCTACGTGTCTATGGGTCTCTGTGTATCTCTACGTGTCTATGGGTCTCTATGTATCTCTATGGGTCTCTGTGTATCTCTACGTGTCTATGGGTCTCTATGTATCTCTACGTGTCTATGGGTCTCTATGTATCTCTACGTGTCTATGGGTCTCTATGTATGTCTATGGGTCTCTATGTATCTCTACGTGTCTATGGGTCTCTGTGTATCTCTACGTGTCTATGGGTCTCTATGTATCTCTATGGGTCTCTGTGTATCTCTACGTGTCTATGGGTCTCTATGTATCTCTACGTGTCTATGGGTCTCTATGTATCTCTACGTGTCTATGGGTCTCTATGTATCTCTACGTGTCTATGGGTCTCTGTGTATCTCTACGTGTCTATGGGTCTCTATGTATCTCTACGTGTCTGTGGGTCTCTGTGTATCTCTACGTGTCTATGGGTCTCTATGTATCTCTATGGGTCTCTGTGTATCTCTACGTGTCTATGGGTCTCTATGTATCTCTACGTGTCTATGGGTCTCTATGTATCTCTACGTGTCTATGGGTCTCTATGTATCTCTACGTGTCTATGGGTCTCTGTGTATCTCTACGTGTCTGTGGGTCTCTGTGTATCTCTACGTGTCTATGGGTCTCTGTGTATCTCTACGTGTCTATGGGTCTCTATGTATCTCTACGTGTCTATGGGTCTCTATGTATCTCTACGTGTCTATGGGTCTCTATGTATCTCTATGTGTCTATGGGTCTCTATGTGTCTCTGTGTATCTCTACGTGTCTATGGGTCTCTATGTATCTCTACGTGTCTATGGGTCTCTATGTATCTCTACGTGTCTATGGGTCTCTATGTATATCTACGTGTCTATGTATCTCTACGTGTCTATGGGTCTCTGTGTATCTCTATGTGTCTATGGGTCTCTATGTATCTCTACGTGTCTATGGGTCTCTATGTATCTCTACGTGTCTGTGGGTCTCTGTGTATCTCTACGTGTCTATGGGTCTCTGTGTATCTATGGGTCTGTGTATCTCTACGTGTCTATGGGTCTCTATGTATCTCTACGTGTCTATGGGTCTCTGTGTATCTCTACGTGTCTATGGGTCTATGTATCTCTACGTGTCTATGGGTCTCTATGTATCTCTACGTGTCTATGGGTCTCTATGTATCTCTATGGGTCTCTGTGTATCTCTACGTGTCTATGGGTCGCTATGTATCTCTACGTGTCTATGGGTCTCTGTGTATCTCTACGTGTCTATGGGTCTCTGTGTATCTCTACGTGTCTGTGGGTCTCTATGTATCTCTACGTGTCTATGGGTCTCTATGTATCTCTACGTGTCTATGGGTCTCTATGTATCTCTATGGGTCTCTGTGTATCTCCACGTGTCTATGGGTCTCTATGTATCTCTACGTGTCTATGGGTCTCTATGCATCTCTACGTGTCTATGGGTCTCTGTGTATCTCTATGGGTCGCTATGTATCTCTACGTGTCTATGGGTCTCTATGTATCTCTACGTGTCTATGGGTCTCTGTGTATCTCTACGTGTCTATGGGTCTCTGTGTATCTCTACGTGTCTATGGGTCTCTGTGTATCTCTACGTGTCTATGGGTCTCTATGTATCTCTACGTGTCTATGGGTCTCTGTGTAGCTCGGTGGTGTTGGGGGAGGGGGACGTTGACATTCGGTAAAAGACACAAAAAGAAAAATGGCACGAGACAGACAAAAAAATATATGTTTTTAAAATAATCTACAAAGTGTTGCAAACTTTCGCGTGCATCCTGGGCGCTGCGCAAAGCGGTGTGGGTCTGCCTGTACCCCTTGCAGAGTAGAGAAGGATGACGAGGAGGAGGATGAGGATGATGAGGAGGAGAGGAGTGAAGAGGGCCTCCTCTGACACCAGAGCCGAGACGGCGATGCCAAAAAAGTCGCCGCTCTGATCCACGAAGTCATGGTCGAGGGCTCGGCGGAAATAGCCCCGCCCCCTCCGGGTTGCCACGCCCCCCCCGGGGTCGCCTCGCTCCCGTTAACACCGCCAGCCCCGCCCACCCGGCCCCTCCAACCAACGGCAGCGACGCCCCCGCCCCCCCCCCGGGTCGCCCCGCCCCCCCGGGTCGCCCCGCCCCCCCGGGTCGCCCCGCCCCACCCCCCCGGGTCGCCCGGCCCCCTCCCCCGGGGTCGCCTCGCTCCCGTTAGCACCGCCAGCCCCGCCCACCCGGCCCCTCCAACCAACGGCAGCGACGCCCCCGCCCCCCCCCCGGGTCGCCCCGCCCCCCCGGGTCGCCCCGCCCCACCCCCCCGGGTCGCCCGGCCCCCTCCCCCGGGGTCGCCTCGCTCCCGTTAGCACCGCCAGCCCCGCCCACCCCGCCCCTCCAACCAACGGCAGCGACGCCCCAGCCAAACCCCGCCCACCCCGCCACTGCAACCAACGCCAGCCCCGCCCCCGCCAACCTCGTCAGCCACGCCCACCTCCCCCCCCCTTACCCGCTCACCCCGCCCCGCTGACCCCATCCCCACCCGCAAGTCATTTCCGCTTCATCCGGCGGACGTGACGTCAAGCGGCATTGCCAATATGGCCGCGCCCATGGAGGGAGGGGAGGGTCTCATGGTCCATTTAAATACAGTACATTACAGTACTGTACATTGTTTTGAATCTTCACTCGAAGCTTTCCTAACTGCAGAAATTAATATTCTTTGGTCTTTCGGTAAAGTCACGGAGATAGGTTCAAAGAAAGAAAATAAACTACGCCCACCGATTGCGTGGTTTTCTGTTATTTTTATTATTTTTTTGAACATATCTACGTTAAATTTTGATATAAAGCTTTCGTGACTGCAGGGATTCATATTCTTGGTTCTTGTTTTATATTATTTTATTGTTTTATTGTTTCCCTTCTACGTGACTTTACCGAAAGAACCAAGAATATATATCTACGTTACTTTACCAAAAGAACCAATAAGTTTTGTACCGACTTACGAACACCTCGACTTACAAGCACCTCGACTTACAAACACCTCGACTTACAAACACCTCGACTTATGACCACATCGACTTACAGGCACTTCCACTGAAAAAAGGCGCTTCGACTTACGAACACCTCGACTTACAAACACCTCGACTTACAAACACCTCGACTTATGACCACATCGACTTACAGGCACTTCCACTGAAAAAAGGCGCTTCGACTTACGAACACCTCGACTTACGAACGGACCCCGGGAACGAATGCAGAATCAGAAATATGTTTTATTTATACTGCAGCAGGAGGAATCCGAAGGGCCATGAAGCTCTTTTAACTCACAGACCTGTGCGGTAGCGGGCCACGGGGTAAGAACGTGACAATAACAACCACAGTGACACAAACACCGATAGCCGTGGTGCAAAGTCCAAGACGGGTTAAACATATCACCCAGACACTCGCAAGTACAACACTCATCCACCCACCCCCCCCCATCCTACCACTGAACTTTGTAACTTATCTCTCAGAAGCGACCCTGCACACCTACAAATGGATAACCAACCACTCACAAAGTGGCTAAATCGTCACCATCATCATCATCATCGTCGTGTGGACATCTACTCCAGCGCTGTCCTCGAGACAGCCTGGACCCTTCACCTGATGAAGGCCGCTTGTGTCGTGGCCGAAACGTCGTGATTTTTGTCGTTTTATTGTTTTACCTACGCGACGTTAACCGAATAGAACCAAAGAGTGTGGATCCTCGCAGTCACGAAAGCTTCAAATCTAGAAATCTGCAGCAGCACAGCGATCGAAAAACTCTATTGTATTCATGACTGCGGGAGAAAATCTGGGGGAGGGGGGGAGGGGGGTGGTGTAAGGGGACAATCTGCGGTGCCGCAGCCACGGAGCCGCTCCCGTCTGGGCCGTGCCCACCGCCGTGACGCCGCCCCCAAGGAGCGATGGCACCGGGACGCCGCCCCACGAAAGGCCCGAAGGGGGGAGTCACCTTGCCGGCGGGTTTTCGTACGGAAGCCCCCGACGGGATCAAGCTCCCGTGGTTTCCCACGGCCGGGGAACTGGGCGAACCCGCCCCCGAGGCTGACGTGCCCCGCAGCGCCGTGACCTGGGAGTGCAATCGCGCGGTCACGGCAGGGGCGGTTGAGCCGCCGCGGGTGGAAAGGCAACAACGCAGCGCGGGTCAAGCGGGCCGGTAGCGGGAGGAGCAGAAAAGCGGACGTCGAGGGGGACCACCGCGGTGACGTCACCAGAGCCGGGATCCGACTGTCAAAAGAGCGGGAAAATCCGGGCCCCTGATTGGACGGGAGGCCAGCGGGGGGGGGGGGGGGGCGGGGGCGGGGCCGCGCGGTGCCCTTTGATGTGAGGGAGAACGATAAAAGGGGGTGAAACCAGGGAGTGACGGGGTAGTGTTCCTGAAGGCATCGAGATCAGCGGGGTGTTGGAGCCAGCCAGGCCCAATTCTCCACGGAGACGACGCCCGGCATCGCCCTTCCGCAGCTTCCGGCGCATCGGAGTGGGAGCAAGCGTAAGCGAGGGAGAGGTGACTTTGGGCTAAATAACCACGGCAGAATAAGGGAGCGCCCGGCCGGATAGGTTGCGAGAGGTAGGTCAGGGTTTAAGTCCCGGTCAACCGAGGGATAGACTAGCGTCCGCTGACCCACGTTGGCACCCTGAGCTACGTCGGATTTGTTGCGGAGAAATAATTCGCCAGGAGAGCATAAACCGTGTCGTGTGGTCTCTGTGAGCGCGGGAAGGAGGGTGGAGTGTCGTTGGTCGGGTCACCGGGGCGCGCGGTAACTGCATCCGACCGTTCGGTAGAGCGCCTGGTGTCCGCGTGCTCGCGCGGCTGTTTTAAACGGCCCTTTAAATCGGGGCCGGAGCGACTCCCTCCAATCGGCGGCGCGCGCACGGTGGACGCCCCCCCGACTTCTGACCCCCGACCCCGGGTCCCGTGCGTGGGGGCTCGGGGCGGCCGCGGAGTCGCGCGTCGGCGCGCTTGTGCCCCTTTTGTGTTTACACGCACGGGACGGGGTTTCACTCCTCGGGTGGCACTCCCCGCAGCACGTCCGCCCCTGAGCCCGAGCGGCGGGTCGTAAGCGTAGAGCGGTCGGGCCCCCACCGATTGAATCGCGAATACGCGGGGGGCAGCAGCAAAGTCGGGGGGTACAGGGGAGCGAGGCATTGGGGGGGGGGGGCGGGGCGGTAGCCCGAACCCGACAGAGCAGTCGGGGAGCTGTAGCGCGATCGTGACGGAGGAGTCGGTGGGACGGCGGTCATTGAGTAGGTACGGAAAAATCTATCAAAACTTGACCCCTCCCTCAGTTTAACACGTAGGCTTTCGCGACCAATATTATTCATAATAAAGGTTTTTGGGGTAGGCTTAGTGCGGCCTGGAAGCGTATTATTAAATAATACACATTACATTTAAAGAATTGCTAATCTACAACTCATTACTAATCATAACCAATGACTGATTACTAATCGATTATATAATTACAATACCCCACCCCCCTCCGCCTCTAATCACTGCACCTGATATGAGTTAAGTGATGACGTCACCCTGCTGCTCTATATAAAAACCGGAAGCAAGCGAGGGCTTTACCATTCTGGCGAATTGCTTGATGATGCTGGATGTATTTACCAGCGAAACGTCGTACTCAAACTGTAAATGTGGATTCACTCTTCAACACACCGGTGGGCTGAAGTAGTGAATTATTTGTCTTTTGTCAACGTGACACTTTTTTTGCTGATTGGCCGTGTCGGGTGGTGGAGGGTTACGACACATTTATAAATAAACGCGATCTAACCCAAAAACCTTTATTTTGACCCCTCCCTGTACGCACACGGACTTTTTACCCCCCCCCCCCCCATCTGCGTACGTACTGTTGTATATGTCGGTTATGAAAATTTTGATGAAATAATAAAAATTAAATGAAATTAGGAAAATTGCGTAATTATCCGAAATTATGCTAATCGGTGTAATTATGCGCACGCATTATGCTAATTCGAAAGATAATCGTATTAATTTATGCGAGTGGGTGTGATTATGCTAATGAAAGCCGTTATGATAATAAGGCCCCGCCTGGCTGACGAGGGCCGGGTTATCAATCGGGATCATACAATTAATCGCGTGAAGCTATACCGGTGTGATGCGAGTATGCCAGAGTAAGCTCCGCTTTATTATTAACGCTCGGTAATACAATTATTCTCGCTTTAACATTTACTGAGTGTATTAGTGTGTTTATGTCAGGTCTCCAATTGAGATCTCAACGCAGAATACAGTTCTCATAAATAAGATTATTATGCATGAAACGGGAAGGAAACGCACCAAACTTCCGTGTTCAAGCAATTTATTCTAAATGAAACCTTAGCTCTAATATAATATGCGAACTCCTCAATCTTGGAATTTTCAACACAGTATCGATACGGTAACCGCCAACGATTGCGTTGTTTCACTTTGGCAACGGCACACGTGATTCATTCCACCGCGTAACGCGAGCTCAGTTGGTGAGAGAGAGAGAGAGCCGTTAAAACATGCATGCTATTCTACACAAAAAACCTTAACCCTACAATATGCAAATTCGTATACTTGAAATTGGCCACACAGTACTGCACTAATTCATGAATCCATATGCAACCCTCAATGCAAATTCTTATCACGTTGTTACTGGGTATCAGAGCAATTGATTATTATGCAGTGTAACATGAGCACGTGCGGCGATTATGAACGAAAGGTCCTTAAAAATTATGCGACGACATTCATACGAAAAGGCAATCAAAACAAGTTATTATTCCCAAAGGCACAAATACACGTCAATGGATTCATCATGCTCATTCATATGATTTAGAAAAAAATGGCTTGGAGTAATGGCGTGCGATGGTGCGCGTGCTCTCCCCAGAGATTCTTAACTTAGGCCAACTTTAATTAATTGTGGACAGATCGCCTGATGAGTGAGCGTAGCTCCGTGGCGAAGGTGTCAAGGATGAATTCGTATTGATGAATCCATTGGTATTTTACGCGATTAGACGTGCAACCCAAACAAACGAATTAAGAAGAAAGAAAAATGATTAATGTGCTTACAGACGACGGATTGTGTTCACTCGGTCTGCCGCGATACCTTCACGGCCACTGACGGCTCACGTACTTGAGGATTAGCCTTTTTTGTTAATGACTCGTGTATGCTTCGAGTGACGTGGATTATGTTGAGTAGGCCAGTGTTCGGAATTAATTATTTGTGTGAAGGCAGACGCCAGGTTTGTCGTGCGGTGGTGGGGGGGGGCAGAGTGCGTCATGCGTATAGTTGATTTCTTCTTTCACAGCAGTCGAGTTAGGCGCGGTGTTCCGTCGGTAGGTGGCGCTCACAGCACGTGTCGCAGCTGCCTCGGCGCTCGTTCGTTGATGGCCGGTTGGGTCAACGTGCGACCCTTTCCGCCCCCTTGGTGGCTGATGCTGGGGTTCTCGTCTAGCTTCTTCTGATGATGTTGAACTCGCACGGCATGGCACGTAGCTAAGCAGCGAGTCTCGCCATTCTGGCGAGTTGTGGAGACTTCTTCTGCGCCGGTGGTGGCTGATCTTCTGATGGTCGTCGTCTCCTTCTGCTGGCTGATGATGAGCTGGTCCGCTGGTCCATGATCTGATTTCAATGCTCGCGGGCCTCCTTTTCATGTTAAAATTTCTCCTTCTGGCTCCGCCTTCTTGCAAGGGGCGGAGCTCCTTTTGATTTAGCTGTGTCGTGGTCTGGAGTGTGTGTGTCCGTATGTGTGTCAGTGTGTGTGTCATTTATCCGTAGTTTAGTGGTAATTAATTAATGGACCCCCCTAATGGAACATCTTCGCCGGTTAGAAACATTTAGGCTGGCCTGCCTACGATCCATCCTGGGTTTAACCAGGCTGGATTGTGTGAGGAGCTCACAAATTCTTGCAAGATCTGGACACGGTCCCATCGGTGAGCTCCTACGGCACGCAAGGCTGCGTTGGCTGGGTCACGTAGCCCGCATGCCCAGCCACCGCATGTCGAAACAGCTTTTGTTCGGCCGGATCGAGGGGGCTAAATGGGCGCGGCACGGGCTAAAAAAGAGATGGAGTGACGTGGTACAGGAGGACGTGGAGCTGAGTGGACTTGCCGATGACTGGTACCAGCGGTGTCAAGATCGGCCTCTGTGGAGGAGGCTCGTGAAGGACGCTACTGGGCAGTTGAAGGCAGTCGCCCTCCAACAACAACGGAGGGCGGAGGAGCGACGCTCACAACAACGAGCGGAGCGCTGGGTGGCTAAAGCACAGCAGGTTGGCACAGTAGGGGGCACAGGTGGTGCACCAGCCAGTCATCTCAGTCATCTCACTCAGTCGACCCGTGGCACCTGGGTCTGCCCCGTGACCTCCTGCCAGCGGGCGTTCGACACTTCACGTGGCCTCAAGGTGCACATGGCCTGGCACAAGCGTCGTGATGAAGTCACCGGCACTTAGTGGCGAATGGCGGTTGTTGTTGTTGTGTCATTTATGTCATGATTCTGTTCGTTGCCCTCCTCTTTCCATAAACCATCGGAAAAAACACAGATGCTCCGAGTTATCCCGAAGGCGCCCCTTTGTCTGCATTATACGATCTGGGGGGAGGGCTGAGCCTTCCCGTCCGGTTGAGCCCTCCCTACGTGACTTACCCTACACACAACGGGTGGGTTAAGGCTTTTAAAGGTTAACATTTATTTTTATCACATTTGGTACCGTACCACTCGCAGTTACGATTCTGTCCGTGACTCAAGGTATTTGATTTTTATTTTCACGAGGGAAGATGCTCTCTTGAGCGTATGCATATTCTTATCGCGTGCTGCGGGAAGACAAAGACGGCCGGGAGGTTCTCTTTCTCTCTCTGGCTAGCCCTCGGTTTAACGTCGCTCAAATATCATTTGGTGTTTTATGTTTAACAAGGTTTGTGATTTTCCCCGTCACCCTGACCCTCCCTCAGGATTTATTAATTTTCCTCATTCCGTGCGTAAGCTTGATCATTTATATAATCTTATTTCCGATATCCTGAGCCAAGAGATAAGCCTCTCGATTGTTTGAATTTGTACTCCTTGGCGTTTGTGAGGTCGGGTAGCGGGCAAGGTGCATCGCAATTTAAGGTGGATAGCGTTAGCATCAATGTTCTGTGTGACACTATGTATTGTCATTTTCGATGTAAAGCTATTCGTGACTGCAAGGATTCATCTTCTTTGGTTCTTCCGGTAAAGTCACCACCACGTAGAATGAGAATAAAATAATAAATTAATAAAATAAGACAATTACATTCTCACGACGTTACCTGTGTTGTGGCCGAAACGTCGTGAGAATTTTACCGTCTTTCATTTCATCTCATTATTTTATTCTCATTCTACTGTAATTTTCTTTTAACGAAAATTTGTTCGCTGGGTTTCCGCTGATGGACGCTGCGTAGCTCGAAGGAATTCCCCCCCCCCCCCCGCCTGCCTGCCCCCTCCTCCCCTGATCTCTCTCTCTCTGCTTGTGCGGGGGGGTGCCGTCTCTCTGGTGTGTGCGTGTTGTTGCTTATTAAGCCATCGTTCTTCCGCGGGCGCAGATGGCCTGTGCGATAATTCCTTGGCTCTGGCATTATTCCTTGCTCTCCCGCGCTGCGGGAAGACAAAGGCGACCGGGGTCTCTCTGGAACACAGTTTATCCTGGTTTTCGTAAGCTTGAACCGTCCGATTCATCCCCTGCTGGATAACCCTGGATTTAACACTGCATCAGTATTATTTGTTTATATGTTCCCCAAGATTTTTGTGATTTTCACATTGTTATTAACTTGCTCTCTGTCCGTGCCCCGGTTGGGTCTGTGCTATTTTTGCGTCCGAGTTATCATTTACTTGTATCTTATTCTTGATGCCCTGAGGTTAGAGAATTCGCTTTGACTTAACTCGGGACTGCCAGGATTATTCTTGACGCTTCGGCCAGGTCGTGCAGAAAATTATTAAAGGTGAAAATGACATTTAGTATCGAATGAATAAACGGGCGATGATTCGCTGACGTGGATGGTGGCCTGGTTGTTAATTGGAGTGATTGTGAGGATCGATAATGTTAGCTTATTCTTGTCGTTGAATTTTGAACTTCAACCGTTGTTTAAATAGCAAAATAAGCGGAAAATTGTTTAAATCGCTTGTATGCGTTGGTTTGTCTGCGCTGACGGAAGGGGGGTGATGGGGCGAACTCACAAGCTTGGAATTCCTCCTTACCTCTTGGTGACCCCCCCCGAAGGCCGTGTTACATGAAATAGGTTTGTTTGTGAAATCGTTACTAGAGAATTAAAGCTTTCGTGACTGCATAAGTTACTCGTTCGTTTTTTTTTGTTTTCGGTAAAGTCACGTACGTAGAAATGCCATGAAATTTAAATGAAAAGCAATCAATCGCGACGTTTTGACCGCAACACAAGCGATCTTCATCAGGTGCAAAAAAAAACAATAACAAATAGCGAGGGAGCACATGGGGTGACATAAACGCGACACGTAGAGGGCGCTAAACTGCGCGGAGGTAAATACAACAAGAAGATGAGAGAAGAGCATTCAACAAACCTAAGAAAAAAAATTAAGTGATGCACAACCAGTCAGGCCAACAACAAATCTGGCGATTCTATCGATATGTCGCTAAGCCCTCTTTGCCCCGGAGTTTATCATTTATTTACAATTGGTCTTTTCACGATCTCCGTCTGCTCCTTGCTGTGAGTCTGGGTTTTGCGTGTTTTCATTTGTTACTTCGGTTGCTATTAACAAAAAAAAGATATATCGGCAAATATTCTTATTGATATTAATTGTGGGGGGAAAGGGGCCGTATACAACAGTACGCTTGACGGCACCCCCCCGAATCCTATAGAACGGCCGATATTTCGTCCACGCAGAAACGACCAAGGATGAATAACATTTCGATTTAAAGCTTTCGTGACTGCAAGGATTCATCTTCTTTGGTTCTTTCGGTAAAGTCGCCACCACGTAGAATGAGAATAAAACAATAAAATAAAACAATAAAATTCTCACGACGTTTCGGCTGAAACGTCGTGTTTCGGCTGAAACGTCGTGAGAATTTTATTGTTTTATTTTATTATTTCATTCTCATTCTACGTGGTGACTTTACCGAAAGAACCAAAGAAGATGAATAATGTTGAAGCAAACAGATAGTCCACCGCTGGCTCTCATTCGATCATTAAGTTGAGTACCTTTAAAAAGTTTGTCGAGCGTCCGCAAAGGTTCAAACGCCGACTGAACCCAGTCGAACGGGTGACGCATTAACAGGGATTCAGTCAACGCACGCATACGTCCAGGCTCAAGCACAGCAGCGTGATGGCTCGCAGTCAGGGGTACGGTGGTGTGGCACATTTGGAAGGGACCACTCTTTTAAATGATTTCCTCGTGCAGCAAGGGAGTAAAAGTGTGGCTCTGTGAAAGTTCCTCATGTGCTGTGCGGTGCGTCAATGCACGTGTGTACAGCAGCATGCGATGACTGAATTGGGCCCTGTAGGTGGCTGGCAAGGTTATTGAATGACCGCGCCTGTACACCAGCCACGTGGTTAATGGCGACTCGGTTCAAGGATCGCCGCGCGTGAACACCACGTGCTGTTGCGTCTTACAGATTAACCACAATGAATGCGTTCGCCCTCGATTTCGAGCACGTGCCCACCTGCCCACGTCCTTCATTTCGGGTGTGCAACAGTGGCGTACGAGTGACACCTCTCTCACAGTCAGTCCCACTTCTCCCGCTAGTGCTTGTTGTCTGACAGCTGAAGAAACTGAACTGTGGCTCATTTGAAGGCCAATGCAGACAAATTATTATTATCGAGGCTTCACCTCCCCCCCCCCCCCCCGTTTACCTATGCGTACGTACATTGTCAGTAGACCCCGCCCCCCCATACGCAAGCGTACGCATTTGGGTTAACCCCCCCCCCCTCCATGCGTACGTACTGAATGGATGGCCCCTAAGAACGTGACAACAACAACAACCGCCATTCGCCACTAAGTGGCCGTGACATCACAACGACGCTTGTGCCAGGCCATGTGCACCTTGAGGCCACGTGAAGTGTCGAAACGCCCGCGGGCAGGAGGTCACGGGGTAGACCCAAGTGCCACGGGTCGACTGACTGACATGACTGGCTGATGCACCACCTGTGCCCCCTACTGTGTTGCCAACCTGCTGTGCTTTAGCCACCCGGCGCTCCGCTCGTTGTTGTGACACAAACACCGATAGCAGCAGTGCAAAGTACAAGACTGGTTAAACAATCGCCCAGGCACTCACAAATACAACACTAAGCCATCTCCCCCATCATAACCAGGGCAAAGCCTCGCACCAAGCTACGTGTAACCTGTCATTCAGAAGCGACCCACCACAAACGGACAGCCGCTCAAACACAAAGTGGCTTAATCATCGTCACGTGGACAAGAATAGCAGCGAATTAATCAAAATATTTTTCTGTAGTTATTGCTGCAGGAGGAAATCTGATGAGCTACAAAGCTCTTTGACTCACAGAACATTATAACAACGCACGCGACATTAGCGCAACGTACAGGTCAAATCACCCGGACACTTACAAATACAAAACTAAACCATCCATATTATAACCAGGCCAAAGCCCCATTGGAGCTATGTAACTTGTCTGTCAGTAGCGACCAAGGCTATCACAAATGGATAACCGCTCACACAAAGTGGCTAAAACGCCGTCGTGTGAAAATCTAAAGCAGCAAAATCATCGAAATACAGGATAGTCCCCGACTTACGATACAGGCAGTCCCCGACTTACGATACAGGAAGTCCCCGACTTACGATAAGGCAGTCCCCTACTTACGATACAGGTAGTCCCCGACTTACGATACAGGAAGCCCCCGACTTACGATAAGGCAGTCCCCGACTTACGATACAGGTAGTCCCCGACTTACGATGGAGATACGTTACGACGACCCCCATCATCGTAAGTCGAAAATATCGTAAGTCGAAGATGGCCTTAGCCTACCCAGGAGTCTTAAAGAACGGTGATAATTGAGCAAAACAGAGCAATGTACAGTACCGTTCTGTATAAACGATATACTGTATGTAGTTATTAATTACAATACTGTACTGCACAGTAAAATGTAAAGTAAACAAAAAGACGAGGTAAATTCTTAGCCTACTATGTACGAGCTGAAATTTAATACAAAGCTTTTTTCAGGAAACAATCCTATCTGCTCTAAAAAAAAAAGCTTTAAACACGCGTACATCCAGTTATCGTACCTCGTACGCTGCTGCCTTTGCCTGCCGCGCGAAATTTAAAATATTTGACAATTTTATCGTATCGTAAGATCGAAACATCGTAAGTCGGGGACCGCCGTAAGTCGGGGACGATCTGCGGCAGCAAAAAAAAATCATCTAAACACTCTGCTGTGTGTATGACTAGCCGGAGGAAATCCGATGAGCTATGGAGCTCTTGAGCTCACGGACGGGGTAAGATAGGACCTGACTATCACAGATGACAGCTCACTCCAACGCTGTCCTCTGGACAGTCCGGTCCCTTCGCCGGATGAAGGACACTTGTGCTGTGGCCGAAACGTCGTGAGAATTTTATTGTTTAATTTTTGTTTTTTACCTACGTGACTTTACCGCACAGAACCAAAGAGTGCAGCTCAACCGAGTGGATTCTCGTCATCATCATCAATCATCATCACGTGGACATTTAAAGGAGCAACCCCACGACCTCCTGCGTACCGGGCGAGGGAGTTAACATCATCCCAGCCACCGTGGCGACCACTCGTGATGGGGTCGCGAGGGACTGCGTGTTACGTTAACTCGCTGCAACATTGGCAGACTCTCAAAACTCGAAGGCAATGTGGTTCTTGTTAATGCTATACATTACGCACTACACTGTGATACTATGCTATACGATACGCTATAATGATATACGCATATACAATAATACACTACACTATAATGCACTATACTATACATTAAACATAAACACTATACTATACTAGACTATGCACTACTATACTATACACCACTATAATACACTCCGCTATAATACACCGCATTATGGACTCCACTACACACTACACTATAAGACACTACTACATTATAATACACCACGATATACACTCCACTACAGACTACACTATCATACACTACACTATACACTACACTATACTCCATTATACTACACTATAAAACACTATACACTACACTATAATACACTACACACTACACTATACACTACTATACACTACACTATACACTACTATATACACTACACTATACACTACACACGACACTACACACTACACTATAATACACTGTACACTACACTATAATACACTGTACACTACACTATACACTACACTATACACTACACTATATACACTACTATACACTACACTATACACTACACTACACACTACATTATACACTACACTATACACTACATTATACACTACACTATACACTACACTATACACTACACTATACACTGCACTACACTATACACTACACTCTACACTATAACACTACATTATACACTACACTATACACTACATTATACACTACACTATACACTACACACTACACTACACACTACACACTACACTATACACTACAGACTACACTATACACTACACTATACACTATACTATACACTACACTCTACACTATACTATACACTACACTCTACACTACACTACAACAGGGGCGATAAGTGGTCTCGATTTGACTCGACGGCTTTTTAATCGGACAAACGCCTCCACATTCTGATTGATCCCTCCCACACAAACCGTGATGATGATCAACACTTGGATAACACTGAACCCTCTCATACAAAGACAAAGCTCCCCCGTGTAGCCTCTAACAGACAGTAGGGGCAAGTGCTGTTAGCTGGCAGCTCACACACAGACACAGACAAAGATCCCCCGTGTAGCCTCTAACAGACAGTAGGGGCAAGTGCTGTTAGTGGATAGCAGCTATGAGACACAGACAAAGCTCCCCCGTGTAGCCTCTAACAGACAGTAGGGGCAAGTGCTGTTAGCGAACAGCTCACACACAAAGCTCCCCCGTGTAGCCTCTAACAGACAGTATGGGCAAGTGCTGTTAGTAAGCGAGTAGCAGCAGCACCCGATGAAGGCTGTTCCAGGCACTGTGGCACACGAGGGGGTGGGTGGCGAGCACCATCATCATGATCACCATCATCATCATCACGATCACCATCATCATGATCACCATCATCATCATGATCATCATGATGATCACCATCATCATCATGATCACCATCATCATGATCACCATCATCATCACGATCACCATCATCACGATCACCATCATCATCACGATCACCATCATCACGATCACCATCATCACGATCATCATCATCACGATCACCATCATCACGATCACCATCATCACGATCACCATCATCATGATCACCATCATCATGATCACCATCATCATCATGATCACCATCATGATCACCATCATCATTACCATCATCATCATGATCACCATCATCATGATCACCATCATCATCATCAACTACATCATCAACATCATCATCAACATCAACTACATCATCATCATCAACTACATCAACTACATCTACATCATCAACATCATCATCAACTACATAATCAACTACATCATCAACATAATCAACTACATCATCAACATCATCAACTACATCATCAACATCATCATCAACTACATCATCATCATCAACTACATCATCATCATCAACATCATCAACATTATCATCAACTACATCATCATCATCAACATCATCATCAACTACATCATCATCAACTACATCATCATCAACATTATCAACTACATCATCATCAACATCATTATCAACTACATCATCATCAACATCATCATCATCAACTACATCATCATCAACTACATCATCAACATCATCAACTACATCAACATCTTGATTTAAAGCTTTCGTGACTGCAGTGATTCATATTCTTGGTTCTTTCGGTAAAGTCACCACGTAGAAGGGAAACAATACAATAATAAAATATATATAAAACAATAAAATTCTCACGACGTTTCGACTGCAACACAAGCAGTCATCATCAGGTGTGAAAACCAACGGCAAGAACATTTGAAAGAAGTGGCGGATTGTATTTATTTTTAAACGTTAGCACCACGGATAGCGATTTGGCAGTTTGTTTAGATGGACGAGTCCATCTATGTTCGGAAAAGAGGAGGCAGACGGAAAATTAATGTATGCTGTCTGAAAGCCACCGTAAGCGTGAACAATCAATTAAGACCCGAAATGGTTTATCAAATCCTTCCAATGATTGCTAAGCCAGAATCCATCTTCTCGGTTGAAATTGTCTCTGTGTTTGTATATGTGGATAGCCTCATGAACGAATCTCTCATGGTAGCCAGATGGCTTGCAAAGAACCTCTGTCTTGGAGAAGTCAATGGCATGTGAGCCTACTGAATTATAACAGTGATCTGCCACGGCCGAGGTGTTGGTCCTACCGTGTTTAAGGTCTGCTTTGTGTTCACGAATGCGGTCCGAGACATGACTACCACAGAGACAACTTAGTTTGTAGACACCAGGGTACTGTATGTCCGGAATCACATCTTTTACAGACGGAACCAGATCACGGATTTTATGTAATGTGTTGAATCGGACCTGGATCTTGTGTTTATTCAGGATTTTGGAGATCTTTTTTGTGATCCCCGCAATGTAGGGTAAAGTGATGGTTTTGAAAGGCTCCTCAAGAGGGTCCTTCTTCATGGTTTGAGTGATAGCTTTGCGGATTGTATAGTCGGAGTAACCATTAGCCTTAAGAGCTTGGTGTACGTGCTTGAGTTCACTGCTTATGTGTTCCTGGTCGGATATGCATTGGGCTCTATGATACAGAGTCTTGATGAGAGAATTCTTCTGTGATGGATGGTGGTGGGAATCCGGTTTCAGATAAGCATCCGTATGGGTAGCTTTCCTGTAGACAGAGTGGCTCGTTGAACCATCAGGTCTCTTTTTTATTAGGACATCCAAAAAAGGTAGCATGCCATCTTTTTCGACTTCCATGGTAAATCTGATGGCTGGTTGTATGGAATTTATGTGGTCGAGGAATTGGTCTAGAGCAGGCCGGCCATGTGGCCAGATGACAAAGGTGTCATCCACGTACCTCTTCCATAAGGTTGGGCGCAGAGTGGCAGTCTGGATGGCGTCAGTCTCAAATTTCTCCATGAAAATGTTGGCTACAACCGGAGATAGGGGGGAGCCCATTGGGGTGCCCTCAGTTTGTTTGTAGAAAGTTCCATTCCAAGTGAAGTATGTATTGGTTAAACAGTGTCTCACCAGGGGGGGTACCTCAGTGTTTAGTCCTTGATGAACCAAGTCTTCAATGATTGCGATGGTGTCAGGTAAATCAATTTATAACATTTTTAACATGCGTTTTTTCTGGATTTTGTTGTTGTTGTCATTCTGTCTCTCACTGTTCAAATAAACCTACCATTAAAATTATAGACTGATCATTTCTTTGTCAGTGGGCAAACGTACAAAATCAGCAGGGGATCAAATACTTTTTTCCCTCACTGTAAGTTCAACATTCCCCAGCATACGTACGGGTCTGTGTGGGTCTCTATGGGTGTCTGTGGGTCTCTGTGGGTGTCTTTGTGAGTCTCTGTGGGTGTCTGTGGGTCTCTATGGTTCTATGAATATCTGGATCTCCGTGGTTCTCTGTGGGTGTCTGTGTGGATCTCTGTGGGTCTCTCTGGGTGTCTGTGGGTCTCTATGGTTCTACGAGTCTCTGGATCTCTCTGGGTCTTCATGGGCATCTGTGGGTCTATGTGGGTCTCTATGGGTGTCCGTGGGTCTCTGTGGGTGCCAACTTGCTGTGCTTTAGCCACCCGGCGCTCCCCTCGTTGTTGTGAGCGTCGCTCCTCCGCCCTCCGTTGTTGTTGGAGGGCGACTGCCTCCAACGGCCCAGCAGCAGCGTCCTTCACGAGCCTCCTCCACTGAGGGCGATCTTGACACCGCTGGTACCGGTCATCGGCAAGTCCACTCAGCTCCACGTCCTTCTGTACCACATCACTCCATCTCTTCTCTAGCCCGTGCCGCAACCGTTTAGCCCCCGCGATCCGGCAGAACAAAAGCTGTTTCGGCATGCGGTGGCTGGGCATGCGGGCTACATGACCCAGCCAACGCAGCCTTGCCTGCCGGAGGAGCTCACCGATGGAACTTTGCCCGGATCATTCAAGAACACATACACACACACACGTACACACATACACACATACAAGCACAGCATCACCGTGAGCAAAATCAGAGACGCGGAGATATTTAACATTGTCGAGTCGGACCTCAGCCTTGTTCAGACCACCACCACCACCACATCCAGCTCCAGCTCGCAGGCTGTACGTGTGGGGCCTTATCGATTAGGCGATCATCGGCTCAACGATTTGACACGATGCAGCTGTCCCACCAGACAGCAGTAACACACACAGACACAGCGACCGCCCTTAACGCGCGTACAATGATCTCTCAGCCTTGCCCAGACCACCACCACCACCACCGTGGCAGGCTGTACGTGTGGGGCCTTATCGATGAGGCTATCATCGGCTAAACTATTTGGCACGATGCGGCTGTCCCACCAGACAGCAGTAACACATACAGACACAACGACCGCCCTAAACGCACGCACGATTATCTCTCAGCCTTGCCCAGACCACCACCACCACCAGCTCGCAGGCTGAACGTGTGCGGCCTTATCGATTAGGCTGTCATCGGCTCAACGATTTGACACGATGCGGCTGTCCCACCAGACAGCAGTAACACACACAGACACAGCGACCGCCCTAAACGTACGCACGATGATCTCTCAGCCTTGCCCAGACCACCACCACCACCACCACCGCAGGCAGAACGTGTGCGTCTGTCAGAGGCGCCGTAACCGGAAGGTCAATGTGCCCCCCACCCCCCACCCCTCCTCGATAAGACGATCACAGCGACGGTGAGCGTCAACGTTTTACACAAAATACAAAACCAATAATCGACAAAGGGATTGGCGCACGCGTTCCGGCAAAAAACCACTCGCTCCGTGCCGTTAACGCGTTGCCCTCTGGCCTCCGGACAGCGGTGGTGAGACAAGGCCATAGATAGGAGGCCGTCGTTCTGCTGAAGGCCAACCAGCATCAAGAACCAGCGGCATCTACGTCTGCAGAACGTGAAGAACCAGTGGCATTTACAGAACGTGAAGAACCAGTGGCATCTACGTCTGCAGAACGTGAAGAACCAGTGGCATCTACGTCTGCAGAACGTGAAGAACCAGTGGCATCTACGTCTGCAGAACGTGAAGAACCAGCGGCATCTACATCTGGAGACCGTGAAGAACCATTGGCATCTACGTCTGCAGAACGTGAAGAACCAGTGGCATCTACATCTGCAGAATGTAAAGAACCAGTGGCATCTACATCTGCAGAACGTGAAGAACCAGTGGCACCTACAGAACGTGAAGTACCAGTGGCATCTACATCTGCAGAACGTGAAGAACCAGTGGCATCTACGTCTGCAGAACGTGAAGAAGCAGTGGCATCCACGTCTGCAGAACGTGAAGAACCAGTGGCATCTACGTCTGCAGAACGTGAAGAACCAGTGGCATCTACGTCTGCAGAACGTGAAGAACCAGTGGCATCTACATCTGCAGAACGTGAAGAACCAGTGGCATCTACGTCTGCAGAACGTGAAGAACCAGTGGCATCTACGTCTGCAGAACGTGAAGAACCAGTGGCATCTACGTCTGCAGAACGTGAAGAACCAGTGGCATCTACGTCTGCAGAACGTGAAGAACCAGTGGCGTCTACGTCTGCAGAACGTGAAGAACCAGTGGCATCTACATCTGCAGAACGTGAAGAACCAGTGGCATCTACGTCTGCAGAACGTGAAGAACCAGTGGCATCTACGTCTGCAGAACGTGAAGAACCAGTGGCGTCTACATCTGCAGAACGTGAAGAACTAGTGGCATCTACAGAACGTGAAGAACCAGTGGCATCTACATCTACAGAACGTGAAGAATCAGTGGCATCTACATCTACAGGACGTGAAGAACCATTGGCATCTACATCTACAGAACGTGAAGAACCAGTGGAATCTACGTCTGCAGAACGTGAAGAACCAGTGGAATCTACGTCTGCAGAACGTGAAGAACCAGTGGCATCCACATCTGCAGAACGTGAAGAACCAGTGGCATCTACATCTGCAGAACGTGAAGAACCAGTGGCATCTACATCTGCAGAACGTGAAGAACTAGTGGCAACTACAGAACGTGAAGAACTAGTGGCATCTACGTCTGCAGAACGTGAAGAACCAGTGGCATCTACGTCTGCAGAACGTGAAGAACCAGTGGCATCTACATCTGGAGACCGTGAAGAACCAGTGGCGTCTACATCTGCAGAACGTGAAGAATCAGTGGCATCTACATCTGCAGAACGTGAAGAACCAGTGGCATCTACATCTGCAGAACGTGAAGAACTAGTGGCATCTACAGAACGTGAGGAACCAGTGGCATCTACGTCTGCAGAACGTGAAGAACCAGTGGCATCTACATCTGCAGAACGTGAAGAACTAGTGGCATCTACAGAACGTGAAGAACCAGTGGCATCTACGTCTGCAGAACGTGAAGAACCAGTGGCATCTACATCTGCAGAACGTGAAGAACCAGTGGCATCTACATCTGCAGAACGTGAAGAACCAGTGGCATCTACATCTGCAGAACGTGAAGAACCAGTGGCGTCTACATCTGCAGAACGTGAAGAATCAGTGGCATCTACATCTGCAGAACGTGAAGAACCAGTGGCATCTACGTCTGCAGAACGTGAAGAACCAGTGGCATCTACAGAACGTGAAGAACCAGTGGCATCTACATCTGCAGAACGTGAAGAACCAGTGGCATCTACATCTGCAGAACGTGAAGAACCAGTGGCGTCTACGTCTGCAGAACGTGAAGAACCAGTGGCATCTACAGAACGTGAAGAACTAGTGGCATCTACATCTGCAGAACGTGAAGAACCAGTGGCATCTACGTCTGCAGAACGTGAAGAAGCAGTGGCATTTACATCTGCAGAACGTGAAGAACCAGTGGCATCTACATCTGCAGAACGTGAAGAACCAGTGGCATCTACGTCTGCAGAACATGAAGAACCAGTGGCATCTACGTCTGCAGAACGTGAAGAACCAGTGGCATCTACAGAACGTGAAGAACCAGTGGCATCTACATCTGCAGAACGTGAAGAACCAGTGGCATCTACATCTGCAGAACATGAAGAACCAGTGGCATCTACATCTACAGAACGCGAAGAACCAGTGGCATCTACAGAACGCGAAGAACCAGTGGCATCTACATCTACAGAACGTGAAGAACCAGTGGCATCTACATCTGCAGAACGTGAAGAACCAGTGGCATCTACATCTGCAGAACGTGAAGAACCAGTGGCATCTACATCTACAGAACGTGAAGAACCAGTGGCATCTACATCTACAGAACGTGAAGAACCAGTGGCATCTACACCTGCAGAACGTGAAGAACCAGTGGCATCTACATCTGTAGAACGTGAAGAACCAGTGACATCTACATCCACGAGAGATGATGCAACTTTTAAAGCCACTCCCCGTGTTTAGTGTGCACGCCATACAACGCGTTTGTAATCGACAGGGAGTAAAGTTGGACTTACGAACAAGTCGACCTACGAACAAGTCGACCTACGAACAAGTCGACCTACGAACAAGTCGACTTACGAACAAGTCGACTTACGAACAAGTCGACTTACGAACAAGTCGACTTACGAACAAGTCGACTTACGAACAAGTCGACCTACGAACAAGTCGACTTACGAACAAGTCGACCTACGAACAAGTCGACCTACGAACAAGTCGACTTACGAACAAGTCGACCTACGAACAAGTCGACCTACGAACAAGTCGACTTACGAACAAGTCGACCTACGAACAAGTCGACCTACGAACAAGTCGACTTACGAACAAGTCGACTTACGAACAAGTCGACCTACGAACAAGTCGACCTACGAACAAGTCGACCTACGAACAAGTCGACTTACGAACAAGTCGACCTACGAACAAGTCGACCTACGAACAAGTCGACTTACGAACAAGTCGACCTACGAACAAGTCGACCTACGAACAAGTCGACTTACGAACAAGTCGACTTACGAACAAGTCGACTTACGAACAAGTCGACTTAGGAACAAGTCGACCTACGAACACGGAACTCTGGGGCCCAACTCGTGCGTAAGCAGAGGAGTCCCTTGCAGTACAGTGCGTATGGTAGTAGTGTGTAGCAGTGTAGTATATAACGTAGTGTAGTAGTATTATATAGTAGTGTATCATATACCGCAGTGTAGTCGCATACAATGTAGCGTATTGTGTAGTAATACCGCACATGGCGTACAACACGTTTGCGATCGACGGTAACGTTGGGACTTAGGAACAACATCAACTTACGAACCTCTAGAAACCTTACTCGTGCGTAAGTCGAGCGGTGCCCATCTCATAACACGGGCCCCGAAAACCAATGACAATTCGCCCCCGTAGCGATAACGTCAACACTGCAATCAAGGTAAATCTCTGCTTAGCGTGGCCGCGCGCGTATACGCAGCGTGAGCGTCTGACCTGAACTTTTATTTGACCAGGCGGACGGGCGCCACTGAGCGGCGGAGCTCTTTCTCGTTCCCCGGGCTATCACACACACACACACGCGTGTGACAGCGGCTCAACACAACAGTGTCGGCTCATCGTCAGGGCCGGGATCGGACCCGCGACCTCCTGTAGACCAGGCGAGGGAGTCAACATCTCCACCGTGATGATGATGAGAGAGAGAGAGAGAGAGACACAGACTCCAAATCTACAGCAGCAGGCGTTGTCAGGGTCGGGATCGAACCCGCGACCTCCTGTATACCAGGCGAGGGAGTAAACATCTCCACCGTAATGATGATGAGAGAGAGAGAGAGACGCAGACTCCAAATATACAGCGGCAGCAGGCGTCGTCAGGGTCGGGATCGGACCCGCGACCTCCTGCGCACCAGGCGAGGTAGTCAACATCTCCTCGCCAATGTGGCCCACATGCAGCGGTTAGCGCTACGAACCCGGCGACCCGAGTTCGATTCCCGCTCACGGCCAACACGAGCTGTTGCCGATTATCCGAACCGGTCCCTGGGCCTCCCCCAATGTCGACTCAGCCTCAAACCTGGACCCGGTGCGGATTGTGTAGTAAACATCGCCACTTGGGGGAGACAAAGGCGGCCGGGCGTGGTGCTGCTGCCCACCCACCCCCTCCCCCCACCTCGTGTGCCCCATAGGGTGCTGCTACTCGCTACTAGCAGCACTTGCCCCGACAGTCTGCGGAGGCTACACGGGGGACCTTTGCCTGTGTGCGTGGCGTGCGCGGTGTTGGACACAGTCACAATCATCACCGCCATCATCATCATCATGCGTGTCGTCATAATCACGTCATCGTCGTCAGCATCGTCATCGTTGACATCATCGGCGGTCATCGTCACGATAATCATCGTCGTCGACATCGTCATCATCATCACCGTTGATCTCAGCGCGGAATCATCATCGTAATCATCGACATCATCATCATCATCACCGTTGATATCAGCGCGGAATCATCATCGTAATCATCGACATCATCATCATCACCGTTGATCTCAGCGCGGAATCATCATCGTAATCATCGACATCATCATCACCATTGATATCAGCGCGGAATCATCATCGTAAACATCGACATCATCATCACCGTTGATCTCAGCGCAGAATCATCACCGTAATCATCAGCATCATCCATAATAAAGGCTTTTGTGGGTTAGATCGCGTTATTTATAAATGTGTCGTAACCCTCCACCACGCGACACGGCCAATCAGCAAAAATAAAGTGTCACGTTGACAAAAGACGAAAATAGTTCACTACTTTAGCCCCATACCGGTGTGTTGAAGAGTAAATCCACAACATCAACGTTATCAAAATCAATTAAGTGTCCTTGTTGACAAGCATGTTCTGCCACTGCCGACAGTTGTGTTTGAGATAATGAAGTGGTGTGTAAAACTAATTATTACTGGCCAAAACTAATTAGAGAATCCATTGAAATTGAGAGGAATAGAAATAACTTTATTCGCTCTGACAGCTACAGGCTTAGTGCGGCTTGGAAGCGTATTATTAAATAATACATATTACAATTCCTTATAGGGGAAACACATACTAATTAACGGATTACTAACGTAGCATATAATCACAATAACACACATTACAACTAATTACTAATCTACAACTCATTACTAACCATAACCATGGACTGATTACCAATCGATTATATAATTACAACACCCCCCCCCCGCCTCAAATCACTGCACCTGAATGAGTTAAATGATGACGTCACCCTGCTGCTCTATTTAAGACCGGGAGCAAGTGAGGGCTTTACCATTCTGGCGAATTGCCCGATGATGATGCTGGGGATGTATTTACCAGCGAAACGTCCCAGTGCTACTCAAACTGCGAATGTTGTGGATTCACTCTTCAACAACACCACCGGTATGGGGCTAAAGTAGTGAACTATTTGTCTTTTGTCAACGTGACACTTTATTTTTGCTGATTGGCCGTGTCGGGTGGTGGAGGGTTACGACACATTTATAAATAACGCGATCTAACCCAAAAAGCCTTTATCATGAATAATATTGGTCGCGAAAGCCTTCTACGTGTTAAATCGACATCATTGTTGACACCGCTGACATCATCGTCGTCATCACCGCTGGCATCATCATCGTCATCATCATCATCACCGTTGATCTCAGCATGGAATCATCACGGTAATCATTGACATCATCGTTGACATCGTTGACATCATCGTCATCATCGTCGACATCGTCGTCATCACCGCTGACATCATCGTCGTCACCATTAACATCGTCATCATCGACGACATCATCATCGTCATCATCATCGTCATCATCATCACCGTTGATCTCAGCGCGGAATCATTACCGTAATCATTGACATCATCGTTGACATCGTTGACGTCATCACCGCTGACATCATCATCGTCATCACCATTGACATCGTCATCATCATCATCACCGTTGATCTCAGCGTGGAATCATCACCGTAATCATTGACATCATCGTTGACATCGTTGACATCATCGTTGTCATCACCGCTGACATCATCATCGTCATCACCATTGACATCATCGTCATCATCGACGACATCATCATCGTCATCATCATCACCGTTGATCTCAGCGCGGAATCATCACCATAATCATTGACATCGTTGACATCATCGTCATCACCATTAACATCATCGTCATCATCGTCATCATCATCATCAACATCAACGTAGACATCAGCAGTCATCGGTGCCATGGTAACCATCACCGCCATCATCGTCACCATCGCCACCACCATCATCGTCACCGTCACCATCATCGCCACCACCATCATCGTCACCGTCACCATCATCGTCACCGTCATCGTGTTCGGAGCGTGTGATGATGGTGATGATGGTGATAATGATGATGGTGATGATGATGGTGATGATGATGGTGATGATGATGGTGATGATGATGGTGATGATGATGGTGATGATGATGGTGATGATGGTGATCATGATGATGGTGATCATGATGATGGTGATCATGATGATGGTGATCATGATGATTTTGATCATGATGATGGTGATCATGATGGTGATGGTGATCATGATGATGATGGTGATGATGATGGTGATGATGGTGATGATGATGGTGATGATGATGGTGATGATGATGGTGATGATGATGAATCGCCACATCGTTGGGGCAATCGAATTTGTCCGCTGAACCACTTAGGCTGTCGCCTGATGAAGCCGGTTGTAAATTACTGGCGAAACGTGACGGTGCTCAGATTGTAGATGTTGTGGCTTGGCTCTCCAACACACAACCGGTGTAGTTGCTGTACTAGTATACTACATTATACACTACACTATACACTACACTATACACTACACTATACACTATACTACACACTACACTACACTATACACTACACTACACTATACACTACACTATATACTACACTATACACTACACTATACACTACACACGAGTGCTCTACCAGTAACGAATTAAATTTCGATTTAAAGCTCTCATTCTACGTGACTTTACCGAAAGAACCAAAGAAGAGTAACGAATTGGCCACGCCCTGTTGAACGTGACACACAACCTTTACTATACACTACACTATACACTATATACTACACTATACACTACACTATACACTATACTACACACTACACTACACTATACACTACACTATACACTACACTACACACTACACACGAGTGCTCTACCAGTAACGAATTGGCCACGCCCTGTTGAACGTGACAC
Source organism: Petromyzon marinus (assembly GCF_048934315.1). Taxonomy (NCBI): domain Eukaryota; kingdom Metazoa; phylum Chordata; class Hyperoartia; order Petromyzontiformes; family Petromyzontidae; genus Petromyzon; species Petromyzon marinus. The sequence goes on along the minus strand of NW_027423696.1, from coordinate 177,336 downwards.
AACCTTTACTATACACTACACTATACACTATACTACACACTACACTACACTATACACTACACACGAGTGCTCTACCAGTAACGAATTGGCCACGCCCTGTTGAACGTGACACAACCTTTACTATACACTACACTATACACTACACTATACACTAGTGCTGTACTAGTATACTACACTATACACTACACACGAGTGCTCTACCAGTAACGAATCGGCCACGCCCTGTTGAACGTGACACACAACCTTCACCGATTGGCCGTGCCGTGTGGCGGCGGGTTCAACAACACAACATTTAGATTATTCACGCGATGGGCACGGAGCCACACGCCAGCTCAGAGTGGGGCCCTTCAACACGCGGAATGAAGTTAAATACAATTATTATTATTAATTATTAGTTTGTGTTCGATAGCCGCGTGGTGAGAGTTTTAGTCTTCAGATCAACGCGAACGCCCCAGCGCTGGGCCGAGCACGTGACGTTTCCCCCACCCTCCACCTGTCAAAGACAAAGCTCCCCCGTGTAGCCTCTAACAGGCTGTAGGGGCAAGTGCTGTTAGCGAGCAGCAGCTCACACACAGACAAAGCTTCCCCGTGTAGCCTCTAACAGACACTAGGGGCAAGTGCTGTTAGCTAGCAGCAGCTCACACACAGACAAAGCTTCCCCGTGTAGCCTCTAACAGACAGTAGGGGCAAGTGCTGTTAGTGGGTAGGAGCTATGAGACACAGACAAAGCTCCCCCGTGTAGCCTCTAACAGACAGTAGGGGCAAGTGCTGTTAGCGAGCAGCTCACACACAGACAAAGCTCCCCCGTGTAGCCTCTAACAGGCTGTAGGGGCAAGTGCTGTTAGTGAGCAGCTCACACAGACACTGACAAAGGTCCCCCGTGTAGCCTCTAACAGGCTGTAGGGGCAAGTGCTGCTAGCGAGCAGCTCACACAGACACAGACAAAGGTCCCCCGTGTAGCCTCTAACAGACTGTAGGGGCAAGTGCTGTTAGCGAGCAGCAGCTCACACACAGACAAAGCACCCCCGTGTAGCCTCTAACAGACAGTAAGGGCAAGTGCTGTTAGCTAGCAGCTCACACACAGACAAAGCTCCCCCGTGTAGCCTCTAACAGACTGTAGGGGCAAGTGCTGTTAGCTAGCAGCAGCTCACACACAGACAAAGCACCCCCGTGTAGCCTCTAACAGACAGTAGGGGCAAGTGCTGTTAGTAAGCGAGTAGCAGCAGCAGCGAACACGAGGGGGTTGGATGTGGCCCAGCAACCACGCCCGGCCGTCTTTGTCTCTCCCCCCCCCCCCTCCCCCAATGGAGATGTTTACCACACACACACACGGCACCGGGTAACTCATTCGAGGCCGAGTCGACCTAGGGGATGGCTCGGAGATGTGGACGCTAACCGTTGTGCCACCGCTCCCCCGCACCGCGTCACACCAACAGAGGGGTGTGGTGGGCGGGTGGTGGTGGTGTAAAACGTCGCCTGTGCAAACGATGCATAAATAACAACAACAACAACAACATCAACAACTTGAATCATCTGAAATTCTTGTAGACTTTTTTTGTTCGTCAGTGAGCCCGGCGATTCTGCGGGTGTGTTCCTCGTGTCGCGTGCTGGCTAAGATAATTAATAATGAAATCAGCGTAAATATAATACTATAATTACCGTGAATATAATACCATAATTACCGTGAATATAATACTATAATTACCGTGAATATAATACTATAACTACCGTAGATATAATACAAAAATCACCGTAAAAATAATACTATAATTACCGTAAATATAATATAATTACCGTAAATATAATACTATAATCACCGTAAATATAATACTATAATCACCGTAAATATAATACTATAATTACCGTGAATATAATACTATAATCACCGTAAATATAATACTATAATCACCGTAAATATAATACTATAATTACCGTAATTATAATACTATAATCACCGTAAATACAATACTATAATCACCGTGAATATAATAATATAATCACCGTAAATATAATACTATAATTACCGTAATTATAATACTATAATCACCGTAAATATAATACTATAATCACCGTAAATATAATAATATAATCACCGTAAATATAATACTATAATCACCGTAAATATAATACTATAATCACCGTAAATAAAATACTATAATCACCGTAAATATAATACTATAATCACCGTCAATATAATACTATAATCACCGTAAATATAATACTATAATCACCGTAAATATAATACTATAATCACCGTAAATATAATACTATAATTACCGTAAATATAATATAATTACTGTAATTATAATACTATAATCACCGTAAATATAATACTATAATCACCGTTAATATAATAATATAATCACCGTAAATATAATACTATAATTACCGTAAATATAATACTATAATCACCGTAAATATAATACTATAATCACCGTAAATATAATACTATAATCACCGTAAATATAATACTATAATCACCGTAAATATAATACTATAATCACCGTAAATATAATACTATAATCACCGTAAATATAATACTATAATTACCGTAATTATAATACTATAATCACCGTAAATACAATACTATAATCACCGTGAATATAATAATATAATCACCGTAAATATAATACTATAATTACCGTAATTATAATACTATAATCACCGTAAATATAATACTATAATCACCGTAAATATAATAATATAATCACCGTAAATATAATACTATAATCACCGTAAATATAATACTATAATCACCGTAAATAAAATACTATAATCACCGTAAATATAATACTATAATCACCGTCAATATAATACTATAATCACCGTAAATATAATACTATAATCACCGTAAATATAATACTATAATCACCGTAAATATAATACTATAATTACCGTAAATATAATATAATTACTGTAATTATAATACTATAATCACCGTAAATATAATACTATAATCACCGTTAATATAATAATATAATCACCGTAAATATAATACTATAATTACCGTAAATATAATACTATAATCACCGTAAATATAATACTATAATCACCGTAAATATAATACTATAATCACCGTAAATATAATACTATAATTACTGTAATTATAATACTATAATCACCGTAAATATAATACTATAATCACCGTTAATATAATAATATAATCACCGTAAATATAATACTATAATCACCGTAATTATAATAATATAATCACCGTAATTATAATAATATAATCACCGTAATTCAACTCGCGGCTGAGAAGCGCGGTGCGGGTGAGAGGGGTGGGGGAAAGACGGCCGGAATGCAACCCGGGTTGCAGTTGCGTGCAACCCGGATTGCAGTTGCGTGCAACCCGCGTGCAACCCGGATTGCAGTTGCGTGCAACCCGCGTGCAACCGGATTGCAGCTGCGTGCAACCCGCGTGCAACCGGATTGCAATTGCGTGCAACCCGGATTGCAATTGCGTGCAACCCGCGTGCAACCCGGATTGCAGTTGCGTGCAACCAGGTCACTGCGAGCGGCGGCCACTCGCAACTCGCCGTCACGTGACCCGCGTCGGCTGTGGGCGGAGCCACGCCGTTGGGTGAGTGGGGGAGGGGGCGTGGTCACATGCTTTAGTTAGCCACGCCCCCAACAAACGCGCGCGCATGCGCGCGCCGCCCAAAGAAATTACAATATTTGTGTAAATGTCACAAAAAGCCTTAAATATAACGAACACTTGCGTAAGCGTTAACATCGACCCGTCGGTCACAGTTACAGCCACGACGATAATTATAATTAATTACCTCCACTCTCTCCCCCGATTTAGTTAACGAGAGAGAGAGGAAAAATACTGCAGTTATGAAATCATCCTTAATTAAGACGATGAGAAACCCCTTCCCACCCCCCCCCTCCCGTTTCAAGTGGTACGGTCCAAAATGAGTGGCTCAGGACAACGTCGATTGCCCAATGCGGCCCCAATGCCGTAGGGAAAGAAGTTCCACTCAAAGCCACCACCCCCCCTCCTCCGGCGCAAGTGGTACGGTCCAATCTCTCAGCGAAGAGATCGCCACTACTATGGAATGTACCACTCTCACACACAGCCCAACCACCACCTCCCGTATTCAAGTGGTATGCTCCAACACGTACACGGTATGTAGTCCTGTGTTACCCCGATACGCCACTGCTGTGGAATGTATAACACTGACAACAGGCACAGACACGCACGCAAACACCGCTCTCCCCCACCCCCCACACCCCATCCAAGTGGTACGCTCCAAACCATCACGTGGAGCTCTACCCAACGCGGAATGTACCACTCACAACGGCGGAGGAGGGGAGGCATGGGGAGGGGGTGTCGTGTGGGTCCGCCCCCTGCCTAGCCAGAGCCCGGGCAGTCGGACCGTACCATTGCCGTGACGGCGGGGGTGGCGGTTGGACTGGTCAACTGTGGAGGGGCCGGAGGGGTGGGCAAGGCGCTGCCGCTGTAGCCCTCTTCCAGGGATGACGACGATGACGAGGAGGAGGAGGAGGATGAGGATGACATGGTGGACGCTGCTCCTCCTCCTGCTGCTGCTGCAGCTCCATCCACCTCGTTGTTGTCGACCCCGGCTGGTCCCGAGTCACCCCGGGATATCGCCTTCAGCCTCCTCACCTGCCGAGAGGGTGGTGGTGGTTGTTGTTGTTGTTGTTGCTGTTGTTGTAGTGGTTGCTGTGGAGGTTGTGGTGTTGGTGGTTGTTGATGTGGTGGTGGTTGTGGTGGTTGTTGATGTGGTGGTTGTCGATGTGGTGGTTGTTTTGGTGTTTGTAGTGGTGGTGGTTATTGATGTGGTAGTGGTTGTTGTGGTTGTTGTGGTGGATGTTGATGTGGTAGTGGTGGTTGTTGATGTGGTGGTGATGGTTGTGGTGGTGGTGGTGGTGGTGGTTATGATAGTTGTGGTGGTGGTTGTGGTGGTGGTTATGATAGTTGTGGTGGTGGTGGTGGTTGCTGACCTCGGCACGTAGCCGCTTGATGGTAGAGGTGAGTTTGCCGACGCGTGATGAGTCGGCACGGCCACGCAGCTCCCCGTGCAGACGCTCCTCCTCCTCCTGCCACAACCACCACCACCACATCAACCACAACCACAGCCACCACCACCACAACATCATCCACAACCATCACAACTACATCAACCAAAACCATCACAACATGAACCAACACCACCAGCATCACAACTACATCAACCACAACCACCACCACAACTACATCAACCACAACCATCACAACTACATCAACCAAAACCACCACAACATCAACCACCACCACCACAACATCATCCACAACCGCCATCACAACTACATCAACCACCACCACCACAACATCAACCACAACTACATCAACCACCACCACCACAACGACATCAACCAAAACCATCACAACATCAACCACCACCACCACAACATCAACCACAACCACCACCACAACGACATCAACCACAACCATTACATCAACCACCACCATCACAACAACATCAACCACCACCACCAGCATCACAACATCATCCACAACCACCATCATCACAACCACCACCACAACGACATCAACCAAAACCATCACAACATCAACCACCACCACCACAACATCAACCACAACCACCATCACAACTACATCAACCAAAACCATCACAACATCAACCACTACCACCAGCATCACAACATCATCCACAACCACCATCATCACAACCACCACCACCACCACAGCAGGTGCCATGGGTCGACCCACTGAGATGACTGCCTGATGCACCACCTGTGCCCCCTACTGTGCCAGGCTAGGTGCAGGAGGTCACGGGACAGACCCTGCAGGTGCTATGGGTCGACCGACTGAGATGAGTGGTAGATGCACCACCTGTGTCCCCTACTGTGCCAACCGCCAGCACCACCACCAGCACCACCACCACCACCAGCACCACCACCAGCACCACCACCATCAGCACCACTACCACTTGCACCAGCACCACCGCCAGCACCACCACCAGCACCACCACTTGCACCAGCACCACCACCAGCACCACCACCACCACCAGCATCACCACCACCATCAGCACCACCACCACTTGCACCAGCACCAGCACCACCACTACCACTTGCACCAGCACCACCACCAGCACCACCACCACCACTTGCACCACCACCACCAGCACCAGCACCACCACCACCAGTACAACCAGCACCACCACCAGCACCACCACCACCACTTGCACCAGCACCACCACTTGCACCAGCACTACCAGCAGCACCCGCACCATCACCAGCACCACCACCAGCACCACCACCAGAACCAGCACCACCACCACCACCACCACTTGCACCACCACTACCACCAGCACCACCACTTGCATCAGCACCACCAGCAGCACCCGCACCATGACCAGCACCACTACCACACCAGCACCACCACCACCACTTGCATCAGCACCACCCCGAGCACCACCAGCACCAGCAGCACCACCCCCACCAGCACCCCCACCAGCACCCCCACCACACCACCAGGACCCCCACCCCCATCAGCACCCCCACCAGCACCCCCATCAGCACCAGCACCACCACCACCACCCCCACCCCCACCACCACACCTGCATCTCTAGTTGACAGACTCTCTGCCTGAGCTGCAGTGTAGAGGCCTCCTCCTCCACGCCACGGAAGCGAGCTGCCATGGCGCGCTCCTGGCCCTGGGGCGGGCGGCACGGGGGGGGGGGCGGGGGGGGGAACGGGAGGGGGGGGGCGAGGCAGCAGGGGGGGGGGGGAGCGGAGGGGGGGAGGGGATTGTTAGTTGGATTAACAGATTAGTTTCCAGATTTCCAGATGCATTGCCAGATGATTCACTGGATGAATTACCAGATGGATTACCAGATGAAATTCCAGATGGATTACCAGATGAAATTCCAGATGAATTACCAGATGAAATTCCAGATGGATTACCAGATGAAATTCCAGATGAATTACCAGATGAAATACCAGATAAATTACCAGATGAAATTCTAGATGAATTACCAGATGAAATTCCAGATTAATTACCAGATGAATTACCAGATGAATTACCAGATGAAATGCCAGATTAATTACCAGATGAATTACCAGATGAAATGCCAGATGAATGGCCGGATGGATTGCCATATGAATGAATTGCCAGATGGATTACCGGATAAATCACCAAATGAATCTCCAGATGGATTACCAGATGAATTGCCATATGAATCGCCAGATGGATTACCAGATAAATTACCATATGAATTGCCAGATGAATTACCAGATGAGTCAACAGGTAACTTTACCAGATGAATTGCAAGATGAATTACCTGATGAATTACCAGATGAATAACCATAAGAATTACCAGATGAATAACCATAAGAATTACCAGATGAATTACCAGATAAATAACCATAAGAATTACCAGATGAATAACCATAAGAATTACCAGGTGAATTACCAGATGAATAACCATAAGAATTACCAGATGAATTACCAGATGAATAACCATAAGAATTACCAGATGAATTACCATATGAATCAACAGATGAATTACCTGATAAATTACCATATGAATTGCCAGATGAATTACCAGATAAATTACCAGATGAGTCAACAGGTGCTTTACCAGATGAATTGCAAGATTAATTACCTGATGAATTACCAGATGAATAACCATAAGAATTACCGGATGAATTACCAGATGAACAACCATAAGAATTACCAGATGAATTACCAGATGAATTACCAGATGAATAACCACAAGAATTACCAGATGAATAACCATAAAAATTACCAGATGAATTACCAGATGAATAACCATAAGAATTACCAGATTAATCACCAGATGAATTACCATATGAATTGCAAGATGGATTGCCAGATGAATGGCCAGACGGATAGCCAAATGAATCGCCGAATTATTTGCCGGATTAACTGCCCGATGAGACTTGCCGGATTAATTTGCCGGATTAATAATTGCATTCCCCGCCCAGTGCAATATTTGCATGTTCCGGTGACAGCCGCAGCAAAGGAACGCGCCGTGGCGGCTGCCGCGGTGAGCGCCGGCGGCGGTGGCGGCGGCCACGGTGAGCGCCGGCGGCGGTGGCGGCGGCCACGGTGAGCACCTGATGCTGGTGGTCGGTGAGGCACCGGTGAGTGCGGTTGAGCTGCGCCCTCAACGTCGAGCCCTCGTCCTCCAAACGCTGCTCCGTCTCGCGGCACGACGCCAGATCCCTCTCCATCCGGCGCAGCTCACCGGACGTCACGTGACTCTGGTCGGGGGCGAGCGGGCGGACGGGCGGGCGGGCGGGCGGGCGGGTGGCGAGCGGGTTGAGCGATTGAGTGAGTGAACGAGCGAGTGCGTGATTGAGTGGGTGAGTGGGTGAGCGAGTGGGTGAGCGAGACATTGGGTGATTGGGTGGGTGGGTGAGTGGTTGGGTGAGTGGTTGGGTGAGTGGTTGGGTGAGTGAATGAGCGAGTGGGTGAGCGAGAGGATGGGTGATTGGGTAGGTGGGTGAGTGGTTAGTTGAGTGAATGAGCGAGTGGGTGAGTGATTGGGTGAGTGGTTGGGTGAGTGAGTGAGTGTGTGATTGAGTGGGTAAGTTAATGAGCGACTGATTGAGCGAGTGATTGAGTGAGTGCATGATTGAGTGGGTAAGTGAATGAGCGAGTGAGCGAGAGGATGGGTGATTGGGTGGGTGGGTGAGTGGTTGGGTGAGTGAATGAGCGAGTGGGTGAGTGATTGAGTGAGTGGTTGGGTGAGTTAATGAGTGAGTGGGTGAGTGAATGAGTGAGTGGGTGAGCGCGAGGTTGGGTGATTGGGTGGGTGGGTAGGCGAGTGAATGGTTGGGTGAGTGATTGAGCGAGTGCGCGAGTGAGCGGGTAAGTTAATGAGCGAGTGGGTGAGCGATTGAGCGAGTGAGCGATTGAGCGGGTAAGTTAATGAGCGAGTGGGTGAGCGGTTGAGCGAGTGAGCGAATGAGCGAGTGAGTGGTTGAGCGGGTAAGTTAATAAGCGAGTGGGCGAGCGATTGAGCGAGTGAGCGAATCAGCGAGTGCGCGAGTGAGCGGGTGAGTTAATGAGCGAGTGAGCGAGCGAGCGAGCGGGCGGGCGAGCGGGCGACTGACTGAGCGGGTGAGTGAGTGCGTGGGCGAGTCACCCCGCGGGTCACCAACCCCCCCCTCCCCCCACCTGCGTCTCCAGCTCGACGAGACGGTGCCGTGTCTGGCTCAGCTCGGCCAGTGCCCGCGTCTCAGCGATCCGTGCCGCCATCAACTCATCCTCCACCGCGGCCGGCGTAGCCGCTGCGGTGGAGGTGGTGGTGGTGGTGGTGGGGGGCTGGCGCTGATGGTGGGGGCCGGCTGCGACGTAAGCCTGGGATTGAGGTGGGGGGGGGGTGGGCAGTGGTGGGTGGGTGGACGCTGCTCCCGCCCGACCCCGCCCGTAACCCCTGCCCCCGCCCGTAACCCCTGCCCCCTGACCCCTGACCCCGCCCACCTCCCAGCTGCGCTGCAGCGCCGCGAGGCGCCGGCGCAGCTCGTGGGCGCCCTGCAGGGCGGCCGCCTCGGCCCCGCGTGACGTCAGCAGCGAGGAGCGCAGCCGAGGAGCAGAGCCCTCCTCAGGGAGCTCACAGCGCCTCTACGGGGGGGGGGGCGGGGGGGGGCAGGGGGGGGCAGGGGGGGGCAGGGGGGGCAGGGGGGGGCAGGGGGGGCAGGGGGGGGAGAGGGGGGGAGAGGGGGGAGCAGGGGGGGAGAGGGGGAGGGGCAGGGGAGTGAGTGACTTTGTGATATTTGACAAATGCGGAACACAACCCCGGCCAGTACACATGGCCTGGACCCTGCTCCATCTCTATGATGGTGTGGCCTGACCCTCCGCACCTGCTCCATCTCTATGATGGTGTGGCCTGGCCCCCTCACTTGCTCCATCTCTATGATGGTGTGGCCTGGCCCCCTCACTTGCTCCATCTCTATGATGGTGTGGCCTGGCCCCTCCTCACCTGCTCCATCTCTATGATGGTGTGGCCTGGCCCCCTCACTTGCTCCATCTCTATGACGGTGTGGCCTGCCCCCCTTCTCACCTGCCCCCCCTCCTCACCTGCTCCATCTCTATGACGGTGTGGCCTGTACCCTCCTCACCTGCTCCATCTCTATGGCGGTGTGGCCTAACCCCTCCCCCCCTCCTCACCTGCTCCATCTCTATGACGGTGTGGCCTGGCCCCTCCTCACCTGCTCCATCTCTATGACGGTGTGGCCTGCCCCCCCCTCCTCACCTGCTCCATCTCTATGATGGTGTGGCCTGACCCCTCCTCACCTGTTCCATCTATATGATGGTGTGGCCTAGCCCCTCCTTGCCTGCTCCATCTCTATGACGGTGTGGCCTAGCTCCCCTCCTCACCTGCTCCATCTCTATGACGGTGTGGCCTGCCCCCCCCTCCTCACCTGCTCCATCTCTATGATGGTGTGGCCTGCCCCCCTTCTCACCTCCCCCCCCTCCTCACCTGCTCCATCTCTATGATGGTGTGGCCTGGCCCCCCTACTCACCTGCTCCATCTCTATGATGGTGTGGCCTGTACCCTCCTCACCTGCTCCATCTCTATGATGGTGTGGCCTGCCCCCTCCTCTCCTGCTCCATCTCTATGACGGTGTGGCCTACCCCCTCCTCACCTGCTCCATCTCTATGACGGTGTGGCCTACCCCCCCTCCTCGCCTGCTCCATCTCTATGACGGTGTGGCCGGCCCCCCTCCTCACCTGCTCCATCTGTATGACGGTGTGGCATGACCCTCCTCACCTGCTCCATCTCTATGACGGTGTGGCCTGGCCCTCCTCACCTGCTCCATCTCTATGACGGTGTGGCCTGGCCCTCCTCACCTGCTCCATCTCTATGATGATGTGGCCTACCCCCTCCTCACCTGCTCCACCTCTATGATGGTGTGGCCTGCCCCCTCCTCACCTGCTCCACCTCTATGATGGTGTGGCCTACCCCCTCCTCACCTGCTCCATCTCTATGACGGTGTGGCCTGCCCCCCCTCCTCACCTGCTCCATCTCTATGACGGTGTGGCCTGTCCCCCTCCTCACCTGCTCCATCTCTATGACGGTGTGGCCTGACCCCTCCTCACCTGCTCCATCTCTATGATGGTGTGGCCTGTCCCCTCCTCCTCACCTGCTCCATCTCTATGACGGTGTGGCCTGACCCTCCCCCCCTCCTCACCTGCTCCATCTCTATGACGGTGTGGCCTGCCCCCCCCCCCTCCTCACCTGCTCCATCTCTATGACGGTGTGGCCTGCCCCCCCCCCTCCTCACCTGCTCCATCTCTATGATGTGCTCCTGGACGTGCTGCAGGGCGGTGTGTACGGCCTGCTCCCTGAGCTGCGAGCGAGCCAGCTGCTGCTCCAGCCCCAACACAAACTCCTCAGAGCAGCGGAGGCCCCGGGACACCTCCTGGCAACGTCACAGCGGAACGCAATCGGTTGCCGCAATCAGTTGCCGCGATTGGTTGCCGCAATCGGTTGCCCGCAATCGGATGCCACAATCGGTTGCGGTTGCCCGCAATCGGTTGCCGCAATCGGTTAAGATTATCCGTAATCGCATCCCGCAAATCGGATCCGGCAATCGGTTGCGATTATCTGCAATCGGTTGCCGCAATCGGTTGCGGTTGCCCGCAATCGGTTGCCTCGATCGGTTAAGATTATCTGCAATCGGTTGCCGCAATCGGTTGCAATCATCCGCAACCAGCTGCTGTTTTGGGCCACCCAAATGCGTATACATTTACGCGACAAAAACTAAAATGTGGATTTCAATGGCTGTACACGGATTGTAATCTCGCTACATGGATTGTAATCTCGCTACATGGATTGTAATCTCGCTACATAGATTGCAATGGATTGCACACAGGCCCTGAAACCATAAATTATTACGTAGCACTCCCCACACAGATCCGCACAAAAGGAAACATCTTCCGATGTATTACAATGACTACAGATGGATCACAATGACTGTAGATGTATCACAATGACTACAGATGTATCACAATGACTGTAGATGGATCACAATGGCTGTAGATGGATCACAATGGGTGTAGATGGATCTCAATGGCTGTAGATGGATCACAATGGCTGTAGATGGATCACAATGGGTGTAGATGGATCTCAATGGCTGTAGATGGATCACAATGGCTGTAGATGGATCACTGTAGATGGATCACAATGGCTGTAGATGGATCACTGTAGATGGATCACAATGGCTGTAGATGGATCTCAATGACTGTAGATGGATCACAATGGCTGTAGATGGATCACAATGGCTGTAGATGGATCACAATGGCTGTAGATGGATCACAATGACTGTAGATGGATCACTGTAGATGGATCTCAATGGCTGTAGATGGATCACAATGACTGTAGATGGATCTCAATGGCTGTAGATGGATCACAATGGCTGTAGATGGATCTCAATGACTGTAGATGGATCACTGTAGATGGATCACAATGGCTGTAGATGGATCACAATGACTACAGATGGATCACAATGGCTGTAGATGGATCTCAATGACTGTAGATGGATCTCAATGACTGTAGATGGATCTCAATGGCTGTAGATGGATCACTGTAGATGGATCTCAATGACTGTAGATGGATCACAATGACTGTAGATGGATCTCAATGACTGTAGATGGATCACAATGGCTGTAGATGGATCTCAATGGCTGTAGATGGATCACTGTAGATGGATCACAATGGCTGTAGATGGATCTCAATGGCTGTAGATGGATCTCAATGGCTGTAGATGGATCTCAATGACTGTAGATGGATCTCAATGGCTGTAGATGGATCACAATGACTGTAGATGGATCACAATGACTGTAGATGGATCTCAATGGCTGTAGATGGATCACAATGACTGTAGATGGATCTCAATGACTGTAGATGGATCACAATGACTGTAGATGGATCACAATGACTGTAGATGGATCTCAATGGCTGTAGATGGATCTCAAAGGCTGTAGATGGATCTCAATGACTGTAGATGGATCACAATGGCTGTAGATGGATCTCAATGGCTGTAGAAGGATCACAATGACTGTAGATGGATCTCAATGCCTGTAGATGGATCTCAATGGCTGTAGATGGATCTCAATGACTGTAGATGGATCTCAATGGCTGTAGATGGATCTCAATGGCTGTAGATGGATCTCAATGACTGTAGATGGATCTCAATGACTGTAGATGGATCACAATGACTGTAGATGGATCACTGTAGATGGATCACAATGACTGTAGATGGATCACAATGACTGTAGATGGATCTCAATGACTGTAGATGGATCTCAATGACTGTAGATGGATCACAATGACTGTAGATGGATCACTGTAGATGGATCACAATGGCTGTAGATGGATCTCAATGGCTGTAGATGGATCACAATGACTGTAGATGGATCACAATGACTGTAGATGGATCTCAATGGCTGTAGATGGATCACAATGGCTGTAGATGGATCTCAATGACTGTAGATGGATCACAATGGCTGTAGATGTATCACTGTAGATGGATCTCAATGGCTGTAGATGGATCACAATAACTGTAGATGGATCACTGTAGATGGATCACAATGGCTGTAGATGGATCACAATGGCTGTAGATGGATCTCAATGGCTGTAGACGGATCACAATGACTGTAGATGGATCACAATGGCTGTAGATGGATCTCAATGGCTGTAGATGGATCACTGTAGATGGATCACAATGGCTGTAGATGGATCTCAATGGCTGTAGATGGATCACAATGACTGTAGATGGATCACAATGACTGTAGATGGATCTCAATGGCTGTAGATGGATCTCAATGGCTGTAGATGGATCACAATGACTGTAGATGGATCACAATGGCTGTAGATGGATCTCAATGGCTGTAGATGGATCTCAATGGCTGTGCATGGATTCCAGCAGCTGTCGATGGATTCCAGCGGGTCGTGGATGGGTCACAGAGGGAGAGGTCGTGGATGGGTCACAGAGAGGTCGTGGATGGGTCACAGAGAGGTCGTGGAAGGGTCACAGAGAGGTCGTGGAAGGGTCACAGAGAGGTCGTGGAAGGGTCACAGAGGTCGTGGAAGGTTCACAGAGGGGTCGTGGAAGGGTCACAGAGTGGTCGTGGATGGGTCACAGAGAGGTCGTGGAAGGGTCACAGAGAGGTCGTGGAAGGGTCACAGAGGGAGAGGTCGTGGAAGGGTCACAGAGATGTCGTGGATGGGTCACAGAGGGAGAGGTCGTGGATGGGTCACAGAGGGAGAGGTCGTGGATGGGTCACAGAGAGGTCGTGGATGGGTCACAGAGAGGTCGTGGATGGGTCACAGAGGGAGAGGTCGTGGATGGGTCACAGAGGGAGAGGTCGTGGATGGGTCACAGAGAGGTCGTGGATGGGTCACAGAGAGGTCGTGGAAGGGTCACAGAGGTCGTGGAAGGTTCACAGAGGGGTCGTGGAAGGGTCACAGAGTGGTCGTGGATGGGTCACAGAGAGGTCGTGGATGGGTCACAGAGAGGTCGTGGAAGGGTCACAGAGGTCGTGGAAGGGTCACAGAGGGAGAGGTCGTGGAAGGGTCACAGAGATGTCGTGGATGGGTCACAGAGGGAGAGGTCGTGGATGGGTCACAGAGGGAGAGGTCGTGGATGGGTCACAGAGGGAGAGGTCGTGGATGGGTCACAGAGAGGTCGTGGATGGGTCACAGAGAGGTCGTGGATGGGTCACAGAGAGGTCGTGGATGGGTCACAGAGAGGTCGTGGATGGGTCACAGAGGGAGAGGTCGTGGATGGGTCACAGAGAGGTCGTGGAAGGGTCACGGAGAGGTCGTGAAAGGGTCACAGAGAGGTCGTGAAAGGGTCACAGAGAGGTCGTGGATGGGTCACAGAGGGAGAGGTCGTGGAAGGGTCACAGAGATGTCGTGGATGGGTCACAGAGGGAGAGGTCGTGGATGGGTCACAGAGAGGTCGTGGATGGGTCACAGAGAGGTCGTGGATGGGTCACAGAGAGGTCGTGGATGGGTCACAGAGAGGTCGTGGATGGGTCACAGAGAGGTCGTGGATGGGTCACAGAGAGGTCGTGGATGGGTCACAGAGAGGTCGTGGATGGGTCACAGAGAGGTCGTGGATGGGTCACAGAGAGGTCGTGGATGGGTCACAGAGAGGTCGTGGATGGGTCACAGAGAGGTCGTGGATGGGTCACAGAGAGGTCGTGGATGGGTCACAGAGGTCGTGGATGGGTTACAGAGAGGTCGTGGATGGGTCACAGAGAGGTCGTGAAAGGGTCACAGAGAGGTCGTGGATGGGTCACAGAGAGGTCGTGGATGGGTCACAGAGAGGTCGTGGATGGGTCACAGAGGTCGTGGATGGGTCACAGAGAGGTCGTGGATGGGTCACAGAGAGGTCGTGGATGGGTCACAGAGAGGTCGTGGATGGGTCACAGAGAGGTCGTGGATGGGTCACAGAGAGGTCGTGGATGGGTCACAGAGAGGTCGTGGATGGGTCACAGAGAGGTCGTGGAAGGGTCACGGAGAGGTCGTTG
Organism: Petromyzon marinus; assembly: GCF_048934315.1. Classification (NCBI taxonomy): domain Eukaryota; kingdom Metazoa; phylum Chordata; class Hyperoartia; order Petromyzontiformes; family Petromyzontidae; genus Petromyzon; species Petromyzon marinus. The sequence continues at coordinate 161,792 of NW_027423696.1, read as the reverse complement.
ATGGGTCACGGAGAGGTCGTGGATGGGTCACGGAGAGGTCGTGGAAGGGTCACGGAGAGGTCGTGGATGGGTCACGGAGAGGTCGTGGATGGGTCACGGAGAGGTCGTGGATGGTTCACGGAGAGGTCGTGGAAGGGTCAGAGAGGTCGTGGATGGGTCACAGAGGGAGAGGTCGTGGATGGGTCACAGAGGAAGAGGTCGTGGATGGGTCACAGAGGGAGAGGTCGTGGATGGGTCACAGAGAGGTCGTGGATGGGTCACAGAGAGGTCGTGGATGGGTCACAGAGAGGTCGTGGATGGGTCAGAGAGGTCGTGGATGGGTCACAGAGAGGTCGTGGATGGGTCACAGAGAGGTCGTGGATGGGTCACAGAGGGAGAGGTCGTGGAAGGGTCACAGAGATGTCGTGGATGGGTCACAGAGGGAGAGGTCGTGGATGGGTCACAGAGGGAGAGGTCGTGGATGGGTCACAGAGAGGTCGTGGATGGGTCACAGAGAGGTCGTGGATGGGTCACAGAGAGGTCGTGGATGGGTCACAGAGAGGTCGTGGAAGGGTCACAGAGAGGTCGTGGAAGGGTCACAGAGAGGTCGTGGAAGGGTCACAGCGGGCGGCAGCGTCGACGGGGCGGCCGGATGCGGCGGGGTTGGCGGTGCCGGTGCCAGGTGTCACCCCCCCCCCCCCCCACCACCACCACCTCCTCGAGTGGGGGGGGGGGCATCACCCCCCCCCCCCCCCACTCACTACCACCCACCACTGCCGTGTCCCTCACCAGCTGTTCCTGGAGGTGTGTGGCACTACCCTCGGCCTCCTGCAAGCGGGCCACAGCCTCGCGGTTTTGATGCCTCAGCTGGGCCAACTCCCGCCTCAGGAGGGACTGCTCCTCGTTCTCCTGGGCACGGCACACCTGGCCCTTGAGTGTGGGGGACGGTGGAGGAGGAGGTGGTGGCGGTGGTGGGAGGTGGGAGGAGGAGGTGGTAGGAGGTGGTGGGAGGTGGTGGGAGGAGTTGGTGGGAGGAGTTGGTGGGAGGAGGAGGTGGGAGGAGGAGGCGGTGGTGGCGGTGGTGGGAGGTGGAGGTGGGAGGAAGAGGTGGGAGGAGGAGGCGGTGGTGGGAGGAGGAGTTGGTGGGAGGAGGAGGTGGGAGGAGTTGGTGGGAGGAGGAGGTGGGAGGAGTTGGTGGGAGGAAGAGGTGGGAGGAAGAGGTGGGAGGAGATGGGAGGAGGTGGGAGGAGTGGGTGGGTAAGGAGGAGGAGGAGGAAAGAGGAAGGGAGAATTGAAAGAGGAACAGGGATCGTGACAGAAGGAGAATGTGGCCAGCGACTTCGCCTGACACAGCCGGCGACTTGGCCTGACACAGCCAGAGACTTCGCCTGACACAGCCGGCGACTTCTCTTGACACGACCAGCGACTTCGCCTGACACAGCCGGCGACTTCTCTTGACACGACCGGCGACTTCTCTTGACACGACCGGCGACTTCTCTTGACACAGCCGGCGACTTCTCTTGACACGACCAGCGACTTCGCTTGACACGACCAGCGACTTCTCTTGACACGACCAGCGACTTCTCTTGACACGACCAGCGACTTCTCTTGACACGACCAGCGACTTCTCTTGACACGACCAGCGACTTCTCTTGACACGGGCGGCGACTTCTCTTGACACGACCAGCGACTTGGCCTGACACGACCAGCGACTTCTCTTGACACGACCGGCGACTTCTCTTGACACGGCCGGTGACTTCTCTTGACACGACCAGCGACTTGGCCTGACACGACCAGCGACTTCTCTTGACACGACCAGCGACTTCTCTTGACACGACCGGTGACTTCTCTTGACACAGCCAGCGACTTCTCTTGACACGACCAGCGACTTGGCCTGACACGACCAGCGACTTCTCTTGACACGACCAGCGACTTCTCTTGACACGGCCGGTGACTTCTCTTGACACAGCCAGCGACTTCTCTTGACACGACCAGCGACTTGGCCTGACACGACCAGCGACTTCTCTTGACACGACCAGCGACTTCTCTTGACACGACCGGTGACTTCGCTTGACACGACCAGCGACTTGGCCTGACACGACCAGCGACTTCGCTTGACATGACACGGCGCACGAGGGAGTGGGTGGCCAGCAACCACGCGTGCCCGGCCGCCTTTGTCTCCACCAGTGGTCACAAAGACAAAGATCCCCCATATAGACTGTGACAGGCTGTCGGGGCAAGTGCTGTTAGCAGGGAGAAGCAGAAGCACCCTATTAAAGGCCGGCACTGTGGCACACGAGGGGGTGGGTGGACCGGTTCACATGTTGTTCGTCAGCGGTGTTGGCCGTGAGCGGGAATCGAACTCGGGCCGCCGGGTTCGTAGAGCAGCGTAGCGCTAACTGCTGCGCCACCACTCCCCACACACTCGCTGACTCAGTCGCTCACTCACTCACCCACTCGCTCACTCACTCGCTCGCTCACCCACTCACCCACTCGCTCATTCACTCACTCACCCACTCGCTCACCCACTCGCTCACTCACTCACCCACTCGCTCGCTCACCCACTCGCTCACCCACTCGCTCATTCACTCACTCACCCACTTACCCACTCGCTCACCCACTCGCTCATTCACTCACTCACTCACTCACCCACTCGCTCACTCACTCACCCACTCGCTCACTCACTCACCATGCTGATACGACACACAGGTGGGCCAGACCGAAATGCACACACAGACACACGGACACTCGGACATACAGACACACAGACACACAGACATACAGACACACAGACATACAGATACACAGACAGACAGACACACAGACATACAGACACACACAGACATACAGACACACAGACACACACAGACACAGGGACAGACAGACACACACAGACATACAGACACACAGACACACACAGACATACAGACACACACAGACATACAGACACATACAGACATACAGACACACACAGACATACAGACATACACACAGACATACAGACACATACAGACAGACAGACACACAGACATACAGACACACACAGACATACAGACACACACAGACACACACAGACACAGGGACAGACAGACACACACAGACACAGACACACACAGACACAGACATACAGACACACACAGACATACAGACACACACAGACACAGGGACAGACAGACACACAGACATAGACACACACAGACACACACAGACACAGGGACAAACAGACACACACAGACATACAGACACACAGACACACACAGACACAGGGACAGACAAACAACCCCCACCCGTAACGAGGACTCAAACTTGCAACATTTCCGACCGCGGGCAACCGGCAGGCCGGCCGACCCTCATGAATATTCACGAGGCGGCCAGGGGCAGGGCGTTGACGCGACGTTGTGCTGTACCGCGGTGGGTCCGCGCGTTCCCTACCTGCACGAGTTTGTCTACCAGGGCTGTGGCCTCCTGGTGTGCGGTCGGCAGAGAAAGCGCGCGGGAGGGTGAGCAGTGAGAGAGCGAGCGAGCGAGCGATTGAGCGATCGAGTGAGCGATTGATTGAGCGATCGAGTGAGCGATTGATTGAGTGAGTGAGTGAGCGAGCGAGCGATTGAGCGATCGAGTGAGCGATTGATTGAGCGATCGAGTGAGCAATTGAGTGAGCGAGTGGGCGAGCGAGCGAGCCGATGAATGATCGATCGAGTGAGCGAGCAAGTGAGCGATTGAGCGAGCGAGAGATCGAGTGAGCGGGTGAGCAAGTGAGGGAGCGAGTGATCGATCGAGTGAGCGATCAAGTGAGCGATTGATTGAGTGAGTGAGCGAGCCAATGAATGATCGATCGAGTGAGCGATTGATTTAGCGATCGAGTGAGCGATTGAGTGAGTGAGTGGGCGAGCGAGCGAGCCGATGAATGATCGATCGAGTGAGCGATCAAGTGAGAGATTGAGCGAGCGAGAGATCGAGTGAGCGGGTGAGCAAGTGAGGGAGCGAGTGATCAATCGAGTGAGCGATCAAGTGAGCGATTGATTGAGTGAGCGAGCGAGCGAACCAATGAATGAGCGATCGAGTGAGCGATCAAGTGAGCGATTGATTGAGTGAGCGAGCGAGCGAACCAATGAATAAGCGATCGAGTGAGCGATCAAGTGAGCGATTGATTGAGTGAGCGAGTGAGCGAGCCGATGAATGATCGATCGAGTGAGCGATCGAGTGAGCGATTGAGCGAGCGAGAGATCGAGTGAGCGGGTGAGCAAGCGAGGGAGCGAGTGATCGATCGAGTGGGCGATCAAGTGAGCGATTGATTGAGTGAGTGAGCGAGCCAATGAATGATCGATCGAGTGAGCGATTGATTGAGTGAGCGAGCGAGCGAGCCGATGAATGAGCGATCGAGTGAGCGATCAAGTGAGCGATTGATTGATTGAGTGAGCGAGCGAGCAAGCCAATGAATGATCGATCGAGTGAGCGATCAAGTGAGCGATTGATTGAGTGAGCGAGCAAGCCAATGAATGATCGATCGAGTGAGCGATCAAGTGAGCGATTGAGCGAGCGAGCGAATGAATAAGCGAATGAGCGGACGAGTGAGCAAGCGATTACATGAGCGGGCGATCGAGTGAGCAGGTGTGCAAGTGCGGGAACAGGTGAACAGTGAATGAGCGAGCGATCGAGTGAGCGATGGAGTGTGCGAGCGAGGTGAACGAGTGAACAGTGAATGAGTGACCGAGTGAGCGAGCAATCGATTGAGCGAACGAGCGAGGGGGCGAGCGATCGATCGAGTAAGCGGCAGGCAGCAGCAGCAGGGGAAAGGAACGGAGGGAGAGAAGAGGAGAGAGCTTCGTGAGCAGAGACGCGGCCAATCACACGGCACGGTCGCAGATCGAGAGAAGGCAACACCAAGAAACAGTCAAAGAGTCGCTCCAGCGATGTCCGCTTTCTGCGGCATCGCACTCTTGATGCACGGGAAGGATCGCTCCGTCATTATTTATTCACTTAGCTGGTTCGCCCAGGAACGCCCCACCGAGTCTCGAGGGACTATTTCATGAGGGTCCTGGCCAGGCGTTCGCGGTAGGGTGGCGGTGAATCTATTCCAAGCTTCTATTGACAAGTTCAAACTTCTGTTTGGCACATGGCACTGCCTCTTTAGGACCCCGCCCCTTCCTGTCCAGGGCCCTGCCCCTTCCTCTTTAGGCCAGGCCCCCTCTCATCCAGGCCACACCCCTTCCTCTTTAGGACACGCTCCCTTCCACTCTCCAGGCCACGCCACTTCCTCTTTAGGTCCACAGCCTTTCCTCTTTAGACCCCGCCCCTTCCTACCCAGACCCCGCCACTTCCTCTTTAGTTCACGCCCCCTCTCATCTAGGCCACGCCCCTTCCTCTTTAGGCCCCGGCCATTCTACATGAGGCTGTGAAGCTTCCCTGCGCTCTATAGGCCCTGCCCGGCCACCTTTGTCTCCCCAGTCATGAAGTGTACAGCACACCGCACCCAGGTACTTCAGCTACCCTACCCGCGACCCTGCCCGCGACCCTGCCCGCGACCCTGCCCGCGACCCTGCCGGCGACCCTGCCGGCGACCCTGCCCGCGACCCTGCCCGCGACCCTGCCCGCGACCCTGCCCGCGACCCTACCCGCGACCCTACCCGCGACCCTACCGGCGACCCTACCGGCGACCCTACCGGCGACCCTACCGGCGACCCTACCGGCGACCCTACCGGCGACCCTACCGGCGACCCTACCGGCGACCTTACCGGCGACCCTACCGGCGACCCTACCCGCGACCCTACCGGCGACCCTACCAGCGACCCTACCCACGACCCTACCCAGGACCCTACCGGCGACCCTACCCTCGACCCTACCCGCGACCCTACCCGCGACCCTACCGGCGACCCTACCGGCGACCCTACCGGCGACCCTACCGGCGACCCTACCGGCGACCCTACCCGCGACCCTACCAGCGACCCTACCCGCGACCCTACCGGCGACCCTACCGGCGACCCTACCCGCGACCCTACCCGCGACCCTACCCGCGACCCTACCCGCGACCCTACCCGCGACCCTACCGGCGACCCTACCGGCGACCCTACCGGCGACCCTACCCGCGACCCTACCGGCGACCCTACCGGCGACCCTACCGGCGACCCTACCGGCGACCCTACCGGCGACCCTACCCGAGACCCTACCGGCGACCCTACCGGCGACCCTACCCACGACCCTACCCAGGACCCTGCCCGCGACCCTGCCCGCGACCCTACCCGCGACCCTACCCGCGACCCTACCCGCGACCCTACCGGCGACCCTACCGGCGACCCTACCGGCGACCCTACCGGCGACCCTACCGGCGACCCTACCCGCGACCCTACCGGCGACCCTACCGGCGACCCTACCGGCGACCCTACCGGCGACCCTACCGGCGACCCTACCGGCGACCCTACCCGCGACCCTACCAGCGACCCTACCCGCGACCCTACCGGCGACCCTACCGGCGACCCTACCCGCGACCCTACCCGCGACCCTACCCGCGACCCTACCCGCGACCCTACCCGCGACCCTACCGGCGACCCTACCGGCGACCCTACCGGCGACCCTACCCGCGACCCTACCCGCGACCCTACCGGCGACCCTACCGGCGACCCTACCGGCGACCCTACCGGCGACCCTACCGGCGACCCTACCCGCGACCCTACCGGCGACCCTACCAGCGACCCTACCCACGACCCTACCCAGGACCCTACCGGCGACCCTACCGGCGACCCTACCGGCGACCCTATCCGCGACCCTACCAGCGACCCTACCAGCGACCCTACTCATAACCCTACCGGCGACCCTACCCGCGACCCTACCGGCGACCCTACCAGCGACCCTACCAGCGACCCTACCAGCGACCCTACCCAGGACCCTACCGGCGACCCTACCGGCGACCCTACCGGCGACCCTACCCGCGACCCTACCAGCGACCCTACCAGCGACCCTACTCGCGACCCTACCCACGACCCTACCCAGGACCCTACCAGCGACCCTACTCGCGACCCTACCAGCGAACCTGCCCGCGACCCTACCAGCGACCCTACCGGCGACCCTACCGGCGACCCTACCAGCGACCCTACCCACGACCCTACCCAGGACCCTACCCGCGACCCTACCAGCGACCCTACCGGCGACCCTACCAGCGACCCTACCCACGACCCTACCCAGGACCCTACCGGCGACCCTACCCTCGACCCTACCCGCGACCCTACCCGCGACCCTACCGGCGACCCTACCGGCGACCCTACCGGCGACCCTACCGGCGACCCTACCGGCGACCCTACCCGCGACCCTACCAGCGACCCTACCCGCGACCCTACCGGCGACCCTACCGGCGACCCTACCCGCGACCCTACCCGCGACCCTACCCGCGACCCTACCCGCGACCCTACCGGCGACCCTACCGGCGACCCTACCGGCGACCCTACCCGCGACCCTACCGGCGACCCTACCGGCGACCCTACCGGCGACCCTACCGGCGACCCTACCCGAGACCCTACCGGCGACCCTACCAGCGACCCTACCCACGACCCTACCCAGGACCCTGCCCGCGACCCTGCCCGCGACCCTACCCGCGACCCTACCCGCGACCCTACCCGCGACCCTACCGGCGACCCTACCGGCGACCCTACCGGCGACCCTACCCGCGACCCTACCCGCGACCCTACCGGCGACCCTACCGGCGACCCTACCGGCGACCCTACCGGCGACCCTACCGGCGACCCTACCCGCGACCCTACCAGCGACCCTACCCGCGACCCTACCGGCGACCCTACCCGCGACCCTACCCGCGACCCTACCCGCGACCCTACCCGCGACCCTACCCGCGACCCTACCCGCGACCCTACCGGCGACCCTACCGGCGACCCTACCGGCGACCCTACCCGCGACCCTACCCGCGACCCTACCGGCGACCCTACCGGCGACCCTACCGGCGACCCTACCGGCGACCCTACCGGCGACCCTACCCGCGACCCTACCGGCGACCCTACCAGCGACCCTACCCACGACCCTACCCAGGACCCTACCGGCGACCCTACCGGCGACCCTACCGGCGACCCTATCCGCGACCCTACCAGCGACCCTACCAGCGACCCTACTCATAACCCTACCGGCGACCCTACCCGCGACCCTACCGGCGACCCTACCAGCGACCCTACCAGCGACCCTACCAGCGACCCTACCCAGGACCCTACCGGCGACCCTACCGGCGACCCTACCGGCGACCCTACCCGCGACCCTACCAGCGACCCTACCAGCGACCCTACTCGCGACCCTACCCACGACCCTACCCAGGACCCTACCAGCGACCCTACTCGCGACCCTACCAGCGAACCTGCCCGCGACCCTACCAGCGACCCTACCCACGACCCTACCAGCGACCCTACCGGCGACCCTACCGGCGACCCTACCGGCGACCCTACCGGCGACCCTACCGGCGACCCTACCCGCGACCCTACCGGCGACCCTACCGGCGACCCTACCGGCGACCCTACCAGCGACCCTACCCACGACCCTACCCAGGACCCTACCCGCGACCCTACCAGCGACCCTACCAGCGACCCTACCAGCGAACCTGCCCGCGACCCTACCAGCGACCCTACCAGCGACCCTACCAGCGACCCTACCAGCGACCCTACCAGCGACCCTACCAGCGACCCTACCAGCGACCCTACCAGCGACCCTACCAGCGACCCTACCAGCGACCCTACCAGCGAACCTGCCCGCGACCCTACCGGCGACCCTACCCGCGACCCTACCAGCGACCCTACCAGCGACCCTACCAGCGAACCTACCAGCGACCCTACCCGCGACCCTACCCGCGACCCTACCCGCGACCCTACCAGCGACCCTACCAGCGACCCTACCCACGACCCTACCCAGGACCCTACCGGCGACCCTACCGGCGACCCTACCCGTGACCCTACCCGCGACCCTACCCGCGACCCTACCCGCGACCCTACCAGCGACCCTACCAGCGACCCTACCAGCGACCCTACCCACGACCCTACCCAGGACCCTACCGGCGACCCTACCGGCGACCCTACCGGCGACCCTACCCGCGACCCTACCAGCGACCCTACCAGCGACCCTACCAGCGAACCTGCCCGCGACCCTACCAGCGACCCTACCAGCGACCCTACCAGCGACCCTACCAGCGACCCTACCAGCGACCCTACCAGCGACCCTACTCATGACCCTACCAGCGACCCTACCAGCGACCCTACCAGCGACCCTACCCGCGACCCTACCCGCGACCCTACGGTGGTAATGGGTGCCCCCTCATTGCTGGCGCCTTTCCCAGAGCCACGGTGGCCAGCGTGGTGAAACATGGCGGGGGGAGCTGCTCACCTTCTCCAGGTTCTCCACCCTCTGTCGGAGGAGACGGTTTTCTGTCCGGAGACGCTGGAGACACGGGAGGCAGAGAGACGGGACAGGGAGCCGGACAGGGAGACAGAGAGACGGAGAGACAGACAGAGAGACAGACAGACAGGGAGACGGACAGAGAGACAGACAGGGAGACAGGGAGACAGAGAGACAGAGAGATGGACAGGGAGACAGAGAGACAGACAGACAGACAGGGAGACAGGGAGACAGAGAGACAGACAGAGAGACAGACAGAGAGACAGACAGAGAGACAGAGAGACGGACAGGGAGACAGAGAGACAGACAGAGAGACAGAGAGACAGACAGAGAGACGGACAGGGAGACAGGGAGACAGAGAGACAGAGAGACAGACAGAGAGACAGACAGAGAGACAGACAGGGAGACAGAGAGACAGACAGAGAGACAGAGAGACGGACAGGGAGACAGAGAGACAGACAGAGAGACAGAGAGACAGACAGAGAGACGGACAGGGAGACAGAGAGACAGACAGAGAGACGGACAGGGAGACAGAGAGACAGACAGAGAGACAGACAGGGAGACAGAGAGACAGACAGAGAGACGGACAGGGAGACAGAGAGACAGAGAGACAGACAGGGAGACAGAGAGACAGACAGGGAGACAGACAGGGAGACAGACAGGGAGACAGACAGGGAGACAGAGAGACAGACGGAGAGACAGACAGGGAGACACAGAGACAGAGAGACAGAGAGACAGACAGACAGAGAGATGGACAGAGAGACAGACAGAGAGACAGAGAGACAGACAGGGAGACAGAGAGACAGACAGAGAGACAGACAGGGAGACAGACAGGGAGACAGACAGAGAGACAGACAGGGAGACAGAGAGACAGACAGGGAGACAGACAGGGAGACAGAGAGACAGACGGAGAGACAGACAGGGAGACAGAGAGACAGAGAGACAGACAGACAGAGAGACAGAGAGATGGACAGAGAGACAGACAGAGAGACAGAGAGACAGACAGGGAGACAGAGAGACAGAGAGACAGACAGAGAGACAGAGAGACAGACAGACAGAGAGACGGACAGAGAGACAGACAGAGAGACAGACAGAGAGACAGACAGGGAGACAGAGAGAGAGACAGAGAGACAGACATTACAGAGAGACAACATCCGCACACACAGTCGGGAATCGAACCCAGGACCAGCTGCTGCCACCCGCACCACCAGGGGCACCGTGCAGCCCTGCCACCCTGCCAGCTGTACCCCCTGTGGGCACCGTCCCACACTGCCACCCTGCCACCTGTGGGCACCGTGCAGCCCTGCCACCCTGCCACCCTGCCACCCGTACCCCCAGTGGGCACCGTGCAGCCCTGCCACCCTGCCACCCTGCCAGCCTGCCACCCGTACCCTCGGTGGGCACCGTGCCACCCTGCCACTGTGCCACCTACACCACCGGTGGGCACTGTGCAGCCCTGCCACCCTGCCAGCCCTCCACCTGCACCCCTGGTGGGCACCGTACCACACTGCCACCCTGCCACCTGTGGGCACCGTGCAGCCCTGCCACCCTGCCACTGTGCCACTGTGCCACCCGTACCACCGGTGGGCACTGTACAGCCCTGCCACCATGCCACCCTGCCACCTGTACCCCCGGTGGGCACCGTACCACCCTGCCACCTGTGGGCACCGTACCACCCTGCCAGCCTGCCACCCGTACCCCCTGGTGGGCACCCTGCCAGCCGGCCACAAGGCTGAGTCTTTACCTTCATCTCCACCTGCTCCTGGATCTCCTTGCTGCGCTGTGTGTTGTACTCCCTCTCCAGCCTGCGTGGCAGACAGACAAAGGCAAAAGTCCCCCGTGTAGCCTCCAGCATGCCGTAAGGGGCAAGTGCTGTTAGTAGCGAACGGCAGCAGCAGCAGCAGCAGCAGCGGCGGCGGCGGCACCCTATGAAGGCTACCGGCACTGTGGCACACGAGGGGGTGAGTGGTGAGCGAGCGGTGAGCGAGTCACGAGCAAGTGGTGAGTGAGCGGTGAGCGAGCGGTGAGTGAGTGAGTGGCGACCGAGCAGTGAGCGAGTCGCGACCAAGCGCTGAGCGAGCGGTGAGGGAGCAGTGAGTGAGTGGTGAGTGAGTGGTGAGTGAGCGGTGAGCGAGCGGTGAGTGAGTGGTGAGTGAGTGGTGAGTGAGTGGTGAGCGAGCGACTCACTTGCGCATCTTCTTGGCGTTGTACTTGACCTGGAAGGCCTGCGTCATCAGACGCTCGGGGCAGCTGTCAAACATGTGGGGGATGGCCTTTTGGAAATGCTGCGGGGGTCACGGGGTCACAAAGACGAGGTCACAGAGACATGGAGTCATGGGGTCAAGGGGTCATGGAGACCCAGGAGCATGGGGTCACAAATATACAGGGTCACGGGGCACAGGGTCACAGTGTCACGGGTAACATGGTCACGGGTCACAGGGTCACAGACACAGTGTCACGGGTCACAGGGTCACAGGGTCACGGGTCAGAGGGTCACGTGTCACATGGTCACAGACACACAGGGTCACGGGTCACAGGGTCACAGGCACACAGGGTCACAGGTAACATGGTCACAGACACACAGGGTCACGGGTCAAAGGGTCACAGGGTCACGGGTCACATGGTCACGGGTCACAGGATCATAGACACAGTGTCACGGGTCACAGGGTCACAGGGTCACAGGTCAGAGGGTCACGTGTCACATGGTCACAGACACACAGGGTCACAGACACACAGGGTCACAGGGTCACGGGTCACATGGTCACAGACACACAGGGTCACAGACACACAGGGTCATGGGTCACAGGGTCACGGGTCACAGGTCACATGGTCACAGACACAGGGTCACGGGCCACAGGGTCACGGGTCACAGGGTCACATGGCCACAGACACACAGGGTCACAGGTACACAGGGTCATAGAGACCCGGGGTCATGAGGTCACCGACACGCATGGATCACGGAGTCACAGGGAACTCTGCCATGTGAGTCTATGGGTCTCTGTGTTAGTCTATGGGTCTGTGTGAGTCTATGGGTCTCTGTGTGAGTCTATGGGTCTCTATATGAGTCTACGGGTCTATGCTGTGTGAGTCTATGGGTCTCTATGTGAGTCTATGGGTGTCTGTGTGAGTCTATGGGTCTCTGCTGTGTTAGTCTATGGGTCTCTATGTGAGTCTATGGGTCTCTGTGTGAGTCTATGGGTCTCTGTTTGAGTGAGTCTATGGGACTCCATGCAAGTCTATGGGTATCTGTGTGAGTCTATTGGTCTCTATGTGAGTCTATGGGACTCTGCTGTGTTAGTCTATGGGTCTCTGTGTGAGTCTATGGGTCTCTGTGTTAGTCTACGGGTCTCTGTGTGAGTCTATGGGTCTCTGTGTGAGTCTATGGGTCTCTGTTTGAGTGAGTCTATGGGTCTCTGTGTGAGTCTATGGGTCTCTGTGTGAGTCTACGGGTCTCTGTGTAAGTCTACGGGTCTCTGTGTGAGTCTATGGGTCTCTATGTGAGTCTATGGGTCTCTATATGAGTCTACGGGTCTATGCTGTGTGAGTCTATGGGTCTCTACGTGAGTCTATGGGTCTCTGTGTGAGTCTATGGGTCTCTGCTGTTAGTCTATGGGTCTCTATGTGAGTCTATGGGTCTCTGTGTGAGTCTATGGGTCTCTGTGTGAGTCTATGGGTCTCTGTGTGAGTCTATGGGTCTCTGCTGTGTTAGTCTAAGGGTCTCTTTGTGACGAGTCTACGGGTCTCTGTGTAGCGAGTCTATGGGTCTCTGTGTGATGAGTCTACGGGTCTCTGTGTGATGAGTCTATGGGTCTCTGTGTGATGAGTCTATGGGTCTCTGTGTGGCGAGTCAACGGGTCTCTGTGTAGCGAGTCTACGGGTCTCTGTCTGATGAGTCTACGGGTCTCTGTGTGATGAGTCTATGGGTCTCTGTGTAGCGAGTCTACGGGTCTCTGTGTGGTGAGTCTACGGGTCTCTGTGTGAGTGCGTCATGGGGAGGGAGTTGGCTGTGGAGTGGGACCTGCAGCATGCCCTCCATGTCCTGCTGCATCAGCTCGGCCTGGTTGCTCTGCAGGATGGCCAAACCAACGCGGAACACCACCTCCAAGCCCTGGCGAGCACGCGGCAGCAGTAGCAGCAGTAGCAGCAGTAGCAGTAGTAGCAGCAGCAGCAGTAGTAGTAGTAGCACCAGTGGTAGTATGAGTAATAATAGCAGTAGTAATAGCAGTAGCAGCAGTAGTAGTAGCAGTAGTAGAAGTAGCAGCAGTAGCACCAGTGGTAGTAGCAGCAGTAGTAGCAGTAGTAGCAGCAGCAGTAGTAGTAGCACCAGTGGTAGTAGCAGTAGTAATAGCAGTAGTAATAGCAGTAGCAGCAGTAGTAGTAGCAGTAGTAGCAGCAGTAGCAGCAGCAGCAGCAGTAGTAGCAGCAGCAGTAGTAGCAGCAGTAGCAGCAGAGACATCATCATTATCATCATCATCATCACCACGACCATCACCACCACCACCACCGTCATCAAAACCATCACCATCACCACCACCACAATCACTACCACCACCACAATCACTACCACCACCACAATCACCACCACCACCATCATCAAAACCATCACCACCATCATCAAAACCATCACCACCACAATCACCATCACCACCACCACCATCATCATCAGAACCATCACCACCACACCACCATCATCAAAACCATCACCACCACCACAATCACCAGTATCACCACCATCATCAGAACCATCACCACCACCTCCATCATCAATACCATCACCACCACCACAATCACCACCACCATCATCAAAACCATCACCACCACCACAATCACCACCATCACCACCATCATCATCATCAGAACCATCACCACCACCACAATCACCACCACCATCATCATCATCAGAACCATCACCACCACACCACCATCATCAAAACCATCACCACCACCACAATCACCACCACAATCACCACCATCACCACCATCATCATCAGAACCATCACCACCACCACCACAATCACCACCACACCACCATCATCAGAACCATCACCACCACCACCACAATCACCACCATCACCACCATCATCATCAGAACCATCACCACCACCACCACCACCACAATCACCACCACACCACCATCATCAGAACCATCACCACCACCACCACCATCACCAGTATCACCACCACAATCACCACCACCGCCACCACCGTCAAAACCACCGCCGCCGCCGTCACCTCTGCGACGAAGACGTCGAAGATGCGCGTCGCGACGGGCAGCGGGAAGGTGGTGAGGAAGATGGTGAGGAACCAGGAGGAGGCGTACATGGTGGTGTGGAAACTCTGCGCCTGGAAGTGCGTGTACAGGTCGGGCAGGCTTTCCTGTCGACGGCAAAAACGGCAAAACTCTGTCATCCACGGCAAACATCGCGCTTAACACGCTGGTGATCTATGTCATCCACGCGCAAAACTCGCGCTTAGCACGCTGGGGATCTATGTCATCCACGAACAAAACTCCCGCTTAGCGCGCTGGGGATCTATGTCATCCACGAACAAAACTCCCGCTTAGCGCGCTGGGGATCTATGTCATCCACGAACAAAACTCCCGCTTAGTGCGCTGGGGATCTATGTCATCCACGAACAAAACTCCCGCTTAGCGCGCTGGGGATCTATGTCATCCACGCACAAAACTCGCGCTTAGCACGCTGGGGATCTATGTCATCCACGGCAAAACTCCCGCTTAGCACGCTGGGGATCTATGTCATCCACGCACAAAACTCGCGCTTAGCACGCTGGGGATCTATGTCATCCACGCACAAAACTCGCGCTTAGCACGCTGGTGATCTATGTCATCCACGCACAAAACTCGCGCTTAGCACGCTGGTGATCTATGTCATCCACGGCAAACATCGCGCTTAGCACGCTGGTGATCTATGTCATCCACGGCAAACATCGCGCTTAGCACGCTGGGGATCTATGTCATCCACGGCAAAACTCCCGCTTAGCACGCTGGTGACCTATGTCATCCACGCACAAAACTCGCGCTTAGCACGCTGGTGATCTATGTCATCCACGCACAAAACTCGCGCTTAGCACGCTGGTGATCTATGTCATCCACGCGCAAAACTCGCGCTTAGCACGCTGGTGATCTATGTCATCCACGCGCAAGACTCGCGCTTAGCACGCTGGTGATCTATGTCATCCACGGTAAAACTCGCGCTTAGCACGCTGGGGATCTATGTCATCCACGCACAAAACTCGCGCTTAGCACGCTGGTGATCTATGTCATCCACGCGCAAGACTCGCGCTTAGCACGCTGGTGATCTATGTCATCCACGGTAAAACTCGCGCTTAGCACGCTGGGGATCTATGTCATCCACGCACAAAACTCGCGCTTAGCACGCTGGTGATCTATGTCATCCACGCGCAAGACTCGCGCTTAGCACGCTGGTGATCTATGTCATCCACGGTAAAACTCGCGCTTAGCACGCTGGGGATCTATGTCATCCAGGGCAAAACTCGCGCTTAGCGTGCGGGGGATCTATGTCATCTACGGTAAAACTCGCGCTTAGCACGCTGGTGATCTATGTCATCCACGGCAAAACTCCCGCTTAGCGCGCTGGCGATCTATGTCATTAACGACAAAACTCCCGCTTAGCGCGCTGGGGATCTATGTCATCCACGGCAAAACTCCCGCTTAGCACATGAGGGATCTATGTCATCCACGGCAAAACTCGCGCTTAGCACGCTGGTGATCTATGTCATCCACGCACAAAACTCGCGCTTAGCGTGCGGGGGATCTATGTCATCCACGCACAAAACTCCCGCTTAGCACGCTGGTGATCTATGTCATCCACGCGCAAAACTCGCGCTTAGCACGCTGGTGATCTATGTCATCCACACGCAAAACTCCCACTTGGCACGCTGGTGATCTATGTCATCCACGGCAAAACTCCCGCTTAGCGCACTGGGGATCTATGTCATCCATGGTAAAACTCGCGCTTAGCGCGCTGGTGATCTATGTCATCCACGGTAAAACTCCCGCTTAGCACATGAGGGATCTATGTCATCCACGGCAAAACTCCCGCTTAGCACGCTGGGGATCTATGTCATCCACGGCAAAACTCCCGCTTAGCACGCTGGTGATCTATGTCATCCACGGTAAAACTCGCGCTTAGCACGCTGGTGATCTATGTCATCCACGCGCAAAACTCGCGCTTAGCACGCTGGTGATCTATGTCATCCACGGCAAAACTCCCGCTTAGCGCGCTGGTGATCTATGTCATCCACGGCAAAACTCACGCTTAGCGCGCTGGGGATCTATGTCATCCACAGCAAAACTCGAGCTTAGCGCGCTGGTGATCTATGTCATCCACGCACAAAACTCCCGCTTAGCACGCTGGTGATTTATGTCATCCACGCGCAAAACTCGCGCTTAGCACGCTGGTGATCTATGTCATCCACGGCAAAACTCCCGCTTAGCACGCTGGGGATCTATGTCATCCACGGCAAAACTCTCGCTTAGCGCGCTGGGGATCTATGTCATCCACGGCAAAACTCCCGCTTAGCGCGCTGGGGATCTATGTCATCCACGGTAAAACTCGCGCTTAGCACACTGGTGATCTATGTCATCCACGCGCAAAACTCGCGCTTAGCACGCTGGTGATCTATGTCATCCACGGTAAAACTCGCGCTTAGCGCGCTGGGGATCTATGTCATCCACGGTAAAACTCGCGCTTAGCGCGCTGGTGATCTATGTCATCCACGCACAAAACTCCCGCTTAGCGCGCTGGGGATCTATGTCATCCACTGTAAAACTCCCACTTAGCGCGCGGAGGATCTATGTCATCCACGGTAAAACTCGCGCTTAGCACGCTGGGGATCTATGTCATCCACGGTAAAACTTGCGCTTAGGGAGCGGGGGATCTATGTCATCCACGGCAAAACTCGCGCTTAGCACGCTGGTGATCTATGTCATCCACGGCAAAACTCCCGCTTAGCGCGCGAGAAGGATCTATGTCATCCACGGTAAAACCCGCGCTTAGCACGCTGGTGATCTATGTCATCCACGGCAAAACTCCCGCTTAGCGCGCTGGTGATCTATGTCATCCACGGCAAAACTCCCGCTTAGCGCGCGAGAAGGATCTATGTCATCCACAGTAAAACTCGCGCTTAGCACGCTGGTGATCTATGTCATCCACGGCAAAACTCGCGCTTAGCGCGCGAGAAGGATCTATGTCATCCACGGTAAAACCCGCGCTTAGCACGCTGGGGATCTATGTCATCCACGGCAAAACTCCCGCTTAGCGCGCTGGGGATCTATGTCATCCACGGCAAAACTCCCGCTTAGCGCGCTGGGGATCTATGTCATCCACGACAAAACTCCCGCTTAGCACGCTGGGGATCTATGTCATCCACGGCAAAACTCGCGCTTAGCACGCGGGGGATCTATGTCATCCACGGCAAAACTCCCGCTTAGCGCGCGGTGGAACTATGTCATCCACGGCAAAACTCCCGCTTAGCGCGCTGGTGATCTATGTCATCCACGGCAAAACTCACGCTTAGCGCGCTGGGGATCTATGTCATCCACAGCAAAACTCGAGCTTAGCGCGCTGGTGATCTATGTCATCCACGCACAAAACTCCCGCTTAGCACGCTGGTGATTTATGTCATCCACGCGCAAAACTCGCGCTTAGCACGCTGGTGATCTATGTCATCCACGGCAAAACTCCCGCTTAGCACGCTGGGGATCTATGTCATCCACGGCAAAACTCTCGCTTAGCGCGCTGGGGATCTATGTCATCCACGGCAAAACTCCCGCTTAGCGCGCTGGGGATCTATGTCATCCACGGTAAAACTCGCGCTTAGCACACTGGTGATCTATGTCATCCACGCGCAAAACTCGCGCTTAGCACGCTGGTGATCTATGTCATCCACGGTAAAACTCGCGCTTAGCGCGCTGGGGATCTATGTCATCCACGGTAAAACTCGCGCTTAGCGCGCTGGTGATCTATGTCATCCACGCACAAAACTCCCGCTTAGCGCGCTGGGGATCTATGTCATCCACTGTAAAACTCCCACTTAGCGCGCGGAGGATCTATGTCATCCACGGTAAAACTCGCGCTTAGCACGCTGGGGATCTATGTCATCCACGGTAAAACTTGCGCTTAGGGAGCGGGGGATCTATGTCATCCACGGCAAAACTCGCGCTTAGCACGCTGGTGATCTATGTCATCCACGGCAAAACTCCCGCTTAGCGCGCGAGAAGGATCTATGTCATCCACGGTAAAACCCGCGCTTAGCACGCTGGTGATCTATGTCATCCACGGCAAAACTCCCGCTTAGCGCGCTGGTGATCTATGTCATCCACGGCAAAACTCCCGCTTAGCGCGCGAGAAGGATCTATGTCATCCACAGTAAAACTCGCGCTTAGCACGCTGGTGATCTATGTCATCCACGGCAAAACTCGCGCTTAGCGCGCGAGAAGGATCTATGTCATCCACGGTAAAACCCGCGCTTAGCACGCTGGGGATCTATGTCATCCACGGCAAAACTCCCGCTTAGCGCGCTGGGGATCTATGTCATCCACGGCAAAACTCCCGCTTAGCGCGCTGGGGATCTATGTCATCCACGACAAAACTCCCGCTTAGCACGCTGGGGATCTATGTCATCCACGGCAAAACTCGCGCTTAGCACGCGGGGGATCTATGTCATCCACGGCAAAACTCCCGCTTAGCGCGCGGTGGAACTATGTCATCCACGGCAAAACTCCCGCTTAGCACGCTGGGGATCTATGTCATCCACGGCAAAACTCCCGCTTAGCACGCGGGGGATCTATGTCATCCACGGCAAAACTCGCGCTTAGCACGCTGGGGATCTATGTCATCCACGGTAAAACTCCCGCTTAGCACGCTGGGGATCTATGTCATCCACGGTAAAACTCGCGCTTAGCACGCTGGGGATCTATGTTATCCACGGCAAAACTCCCGCTTAGCGCGCGGTGGATCTATGTCATCCACGGTAAAACCCGCGCTTAGCACGCTGGGGATCTATGTCATCCACGGCAAAACTCCCGCTTAGCGCGCTGGGGATCTATGTCATCCACGGCAAAACTCGCGCTTAGCGCGCTGGGGATCTATGTCATCCACGACAAAACTCCCGCTTAGCGCGCTGGGGATCTATGTCATCCACGGCAAACTCCCGCTTAGCGCGCGGTGGATCTATGTCATCCACGGTAAAACTCGCGCTTAGCACGCTGGTGATCTATGTCATCCACGGCAAAACTCCCGCTTAGCGCACTGGGGATCTATGTCATCCATGGTAAAACTCGCGCTTAGCGCGCTGGTGATCTATGTCATCCACGGTAAAACTCCCGCTTAGCACATGAGGGATCTATGTCATCCACGGCAAAACTCCCGCTTAGCACGCTGGGGATCTATGTCATCCACGGCAAAACTCCCGCTTAGCACGCTGGTGATCTATGTCATCCACGGTAAAACTCGCGCTTAGCACGCTGGTGATCTATGTCATCCACGCGCAAAACTCGCGCTTAGCACGCTGGTGATCTATGTCATCCACGGCAAAACTCCCGCTTAGAGCGCTGGTGATCTATGTCATCCACGGCAAAACTCACGCTTAGCGCGCTGGGGATCTATGTCATCCACAGCAAAACTCGAGCTTAGCGCGCTGGTGATCTATGTCATCCACGCACAAAACTCCCGCTTAGCACGCTGGTGATTTATGTCATCCACGCGCAAAACTCGCGCTTAGCACGCTGGTGATCTATGTCATCCACGGCAAAACTCCCGCTTAGCACGCTGGGGATCTATGTCATCCACGGCAAAACTCTCGCTTAGCGCGCTGGGGATCTATGTCATCCACGGCAAAACTCCCGCTTAGCGCGCTGGGGATCTATGTCATCCACGGTAAAACTCGCGCTTAGCACACTGGTGATCTATGTCATCCACGCGCAAAACTCGCGCTTAGCACACTGGTGATCTATGTCATCCACGGTAAAACTCGCGCTTAGCGCGCTGGGGATCTATGTCATCCACGGTAAAACTCGCGCTTAGCGCGCTGGTGATCTATGTCATCCACGCACAAAACTCCCGCTTAGCGCGCTGGGGATCTATGTCATCCACTGTAAAACTCCCACTTAGCGCGCGGAGGATCTATGTCATCCACGGTAAAACTCGCGCTTAGCACGCTGGGGATCTATGTCATCCACGGTAAAACTTGCGCTTAGGGAGCGGGGGATCTATGTCATCCACGGCAAAACTCGCGCTTAGCACGCTGGTGATCTATGTCATCCACGGCAAAACTCCCGCTTAGCGCGCGAGAAGGATCGATGTCATCCACGGTAAAACCCGCGCTTAGCACGCTGGTGATCTATGTCATCCACGGCAAAACTCCCGCTTAGCGCGCTGGTGATCTATGTCATCCACGGCAAAACTCCCGCTTAGCGCGCGAGAAGGATCTATGTCATCCACAGTAAAACTCGCGCTTAGCACGCTGGTGATCTATGTCATCCACGGCAAAACTCGCGCTTAGCGCGCGAGAAGGATCTATGTCATCCACGGTAAAACCCGCGCTTAGCACGCTGGGGATCTATGTCATCCACGGCAAAACTCCCGCTTAGCGCGCTGGGGATCTATGTCATCCACGGCAAAACTCCTGCTTAGCGCGCTGGGGATCTATGTCATCCACGACAAAACTCCCGCTTAGCACGCTGGGGAACTATGTCATCCACGGCAAAACTCGCGCTTAGCACGCGGGGGATCTATGTCATCCACGGCAAAACTCCCGCTTAGCGCGCGGTGGAACTATGTCATCCACGGCAAAACTCCCGCTTAGCACGCTGGGGATCTATGTCATCCACGGCAAAACTCCCGCTTAGCACGCGGGGGATCTATGTCATCCACGGCAAAACTCGCGCTTAGCACGCTGGGGATCTATGTCATCCACGGTAAAACTCCCGCTTAGCACGCTGGGGATCTATGTCATCCACGGTAAAACTCGCGCTTAGCACGCTGGGGATCTATGTTATCCACGGCAAAACTCCCGCTTAGCGCGCGGTGGATCTATGTCATCCACGGTAAAACCCGCGCTTAGCACGCTGGGGATCTATGTCATCCACGGCAAAACTCCCGCTTAGCGCGCTGGGGATCTATGTCATCCACGGCAAAACTCGCGCTTAGCGCGCTGGGGATCTATGTCATCCACGACAAAACTCCCGCTTAGCGCGCTGGGGATCTATGTCATCCACGGCAAACTCCCGCTTAGCGCGCGGTGGATCTATGTCATCCACGGTAAAACTCGCGCTTAGCACGCTGGTGATCTATGTCATCCACGGCAAAACTCCCGCTTAGCGCGCTGGTGATCTATGTCATCCACGGCAAAACTCGCGCTTAGCGCGCTGGGGATCTATGTCATCCACGGCAAAACTCCCGCTTAGCGCGCAAGAAGGATCTATGTCATCCACGGCAAAAACTCGCGCTTAGAGCGCGGGGGATCTATGTCATCCACCCACAAAACTCCCGCTTAGCACGCTGGGGATCTATGTCATCCACGGCAAAACTCCCGCTTAGCGCGCGAGAGATCTATGTCATCCACGGTAAAACTCCCGCTTAGCACGCTGGGGATCTATGTCACCCACGGTAAAACTCCCGCTTAGCGCGCTGGGGATCTATGTCATCCACGGTAAAACTCCCGCTTAGTACGCTGGGGATCTATGTCATCCACGGTAAAACTCCCGCTTAGCACGCTGGTGATCTATGTCATCCACGGCAAAACTCCTGCTTAGCACGCTGGGGATCTATGTTATCCACGGTAAAACTCGCGCTTAGCACGCTGGGGATCTATGTCATCCACAGCAAAACTTCCGCTTAGCGCGCGGGTGATCTATGTCATCCACGGCAAAACTCCCGCTTAGCGCGCGGTGGATCTATGTCATCCACGGTAAAACTCCCGCTTAGCACGCTGGGGATCTATGTCATCCACGGTAAAACTCCCGCTTAGCGCGCTGGGGATCTATGTCATCCACGGCAAAACTCCCGCTTAGCACGCGGGGGATCTATGTCATCCACGGCAAAACTCGCGCTTAGCACGCTGGGGATCTATGTCATCCACGGTAAAACTCCCGCTTAGCACGCTGGGGATCTATGTCATCCACGGTAAAACTCGCGCTTAGCACGCTGGGGATCTATGTTATCCACGGCAAAACTCGCGCTTAGCGCGCGAGAAGGATCTATGTCATCCACGGTAAAACCCGCGCTTAGCACGCTGGGGATCTATGTCATCCACGGCAAAACTCCCGCTTAGCGCGCTGGGGATCTATGTCATCCACGGCAAAACTCCCGCTTAGCACGCTGGGGATCTATGTCATCCACGACAAAACTCCCGCTTAGCACGCTGGGGATCTATGTCATCCACGGCAAAACTCGCGCTTAGCACGCGGGGGATCTATGTCATCCACGGCAAAACTCCCGCTTAGCGCGCGGTGGAACTATGTCATCCACGGCAAAACTCCCGCTTAGCACGCTGGTGATCTATGTCATCCACGGCAAAACTCCCGCTTAGCACGCGGGGGATCTATGTTATCCACGGTAAAACTCGCGCTTAGCACGCTGGGGATCTATGTCATCCACAGCAAAACTCCCGCTTAGCACACTGGTGATCTATGTCATCCACGGCAAAACTCCTGCTTAGCACGCTGGGGATCTATGTTATCCACGGTAAAACTCGCGCTTAGCACGCTGGGGATCTATGTCATCCACAGCAAAACTTCCGCTTAGCGCGCGGGTGATCTATGTCATCCACGGCAAAACTCCCGCTTAGCGCGCGGTGGATCTATGTCATCCACGGCAAAACTCCCGCTTAGCGCGCTGGGGATCTATGTCATCCACGGTAAAACTCCCGCTTAGCGCGCTGGGGATCTATGTCATCCACGGCAAAACTCGCGCTTAGCGCGCTGGGGATCTATGTCATCCACGGCAAACTCCCGCTTAGCGCGCTGGGGATCTATGTCATCCACGGCAAAACTCCCGCTTAGCGCGCGGTGGATCTATGTCATCCACGGTAAAACTCGCGCTTAGCACGCTGGTGATCTATGTCATCCACGGCAAAACTCCCGCTTAGCGCGCTGGTGATCTATGTCATCCACGGCAAAACTCCCGCTTAGCGCGCTGGTGATCTATGTCATCCACGGCAAAACTCGCGCTTAGCGCGCTGGGGATCTATGTCATCCACGGCAAAACTCCCGCTTAGCGCGCAAGAAGGATCTATGTCATCCACGGCAAAAACTCGCGCTTAGAGCGCGGGGGATCTATGTCATCCACCCACAAAACTCCCGCTTAGCACGCTGGGGATCTATGTCATCCACGGCAAAACTCCCGCTTAGCGCGCGAGAGATCTATGTCATCCACGGTAAAACTCCCGCTTAGCACGCTGGGGATCTATGTCACCCACGGTAAAACTCCCGCTTAGCGCGCTGGGGATCTATGTCATCCACGGTAAAACTCCCGCTTAGTACGCTGGGGATCTATGTCATCCACGGTAAAACTCCCGCTTAGCGCGCTGGTGATCTATGTCATCCACAGCAAAACTCCCGCTTAGCGCGCGAGAAGGATCTATGTCATCCACGGTAAAACTCCCGCTTAGCGCGCGAGAAGGATCTATGTCATCCACGGTAAAACCCGCGCTTAGCGCGCTGGGGATCTATGTCATCCACGGCAAAACTCGCGCTTAGCACGCTGGGGATCTATGTCATCCACGGCAAAACTCCCGCTTAGTACGCTGGGGATCTATGTCATCCACGGTAAAACTCCCGCTTAGCGCGCTGGTGATCTATGTCATCCACAGCAAAACTCCCGCTTAGCGCGCGAGAAGGATCTATGTCATCCACGGTAAAACTCCCGCTTAGCGCGCGAGAAGGATCTATGTCATCCACGGTAAAACCCGCGCTTAGCGCGCTGGGGATCTATGTCATCCACGGCAAAACTCGCGCTTAGCACGCTGGGGATCTATGTCATCCACGGCAAAACTCATGCTTAGCACGCTGGGGATCTATGTCATCCACGGTAAAACTCCCGCTTAGCACGCTGGGGATCTATGTCATCCACGACAAAACTCCCGCTTAGCACGCGAGAGATCTATGTCATCCACGGCAAAACTCCCGCTTAGCACGCTGGGGATCTATGTCATCCACGGAAAAACTCCCGCTTAGCGCGCTGGTGATCTATGTCATCCACGGTAAAACCCGCGCTTAGCGCGCTGGGGATCTATGTCATCCACGGCAAAACTCCCGCTTAGCGCGCTGGGGATCTATGTCATCCACGGCAAAACTCGCGCTTAGCGCGCTGGGGATCTATGTCATCCACGGAAAAACTCCCGCTTAGCGCGCTGGTGATCTATGTCATCCACGGTAAAACCCGCGCTTAGCGCGCTGGGGATCTATGTCATCCACGGCAAAACTCCCGCTTAGCGCGCTGGTGATCTATGTCATCCACGGCAAAACTCGCGCTTAGCGCGCGAGAAGGATCTATGTCATCCACGGTAAAACTCGCGCTTAGGGAGCGGGGGATCTATGTCATCCACGGCAAAACTCCCGCTTAGGGAGCGTTTGCCGTCGGGGGTTTAAATCGCGTCGAGTTTATTAAAACGCAGGAACCCGCCAGCGGCCGGCGCGGGCAATGATCGAGGTTTCGCGTCGCGCGTGGCGATTTGGACGCGCCCCGTTGATGCGACGCCCGGTACCGGATTATGGTAGCGGCAACAAGCAGCTACCATACCATAAAAATAATAAAAATAATAAACCAATAAAATAATTAAAAATGTTATTTCATCATA
The DNA here is from genome assembly GCF_048934315.1 of Petromyzon marinus. Classification (NCBI taxonomy): domain Eukaryota; kingdom Metazoa; phylum Chordata; class Hyperoartia; order Petromyzontiformes; family Petromyzontidae; genus Petromyzon; species Petromyzon marinus. The sequence goes on along the minus strand of NW_027423696.1, from coordinate 136,598 downwards.
TTTTTAGTACTTTATAATATTTTGTATTATTTCATTGGTTCCCTTCTACGTGGTGGTGACTTTACCGAAAGAACCAATAATATTAATCCCTGCAGTCACGAAAGCTTTAAACCGAAATTTAAGCAGAACGTGTTGTCTGTATTTATTCATAAAGTTGCGCAATTTTGACGTGACGTCACATTTCTCAACCCCCTCCCCTCCCCCTCATCACACATCGTCACAAATGTCTGACCCTCCCCCACCCCGCCCCACCCCCCAGGTCCATGACGTCATTTATTAACGGCCCCTTTGACGTGTGCCACGGGCCCGGCTCGGCTCGCACCTGGTGTACGACATAAATATTACGTGCGCGTTAACAAAACAAAAAATTGATGTTCATAAGTGTTGCTTCGCATTCTTAGGCTCTTTCGGTAAAGTCACGTTGAAGGGAAACAATAAAATAATTTTAAAATATATATATAAAACAATAAAAAAATTCTCACGGCGTTTCGACCGTAGCACAAACGGTCGTCATCAGGTGTGTCGGTTCGCATTAATAAATTTATTTGTCTACGGTGTATTTATTTATTTATTTAAAAAACGTCAGCGCCACGCGCAGCGATTTGTCAGTTTATTTAGAAGGACTAGTCCATCTATGTTCTGAAAAGAGGAGGGGGGAGACGAAAAATTAATGTATGCTGTCTGAAAGCCACCGTAAGCGTGAACAATCAATTAAGACCCGAAATGGTTTATCAAATCTTTCCAATGATTGCTAAGCCAGAATCCATCTTCTCGGTTGAAATTGTCTCTGTGCTTGTATATGTGGATAGCCTCGTGAACGAATCTCTCATGGTAGCCAGATGGCTTACAAAGAACCTCTGTAAATTTCAACCGAGAAGATGGATTCTGGCTTAGCAATCATTGGAAAGATTTGATAAACCATTTCAGGTCTTAATTGATTGTTCACGCTTACGGTGGCTTTCAGACGGCATACATTAATTTTTCGTCTCCCCCCTCTTTTCAGAACATAGATGGACTAGTCCTTCTAAACAAACTGCAAAATCGCTGCGCGTGGCGCTAACGGTTTTTTATAAATGAATAAATACACCGTTTAAAAATAAATAACTTAATGCAAACCGACACACCTGATGACGACCGTTTGTGTTACGGTCCAAACGTCGTGAGATTTTTTTTTTATTGTTTTATATATATTTTTAAAATTATTTTATTGTTTCCCTTCAACGTGACTTTACCGAAAGAGCCTAAGAATACGAATTACTTGCAGTCACGAAAGCTCTAAATCAAAAAGTGTCGGTTCGTTTGCCGTCGCCGCTGAAGTGGTCGCCCCACCTGTATCATGCACTCAAACTGGTAGATGCAGAGGCCCAGCTCGGCCATGCTGGGTTTAAAGAGCTCACGGAGGCGGTACTCTTGCATGAGGCGAACGAACACGCAGAAGGCGTCCTCCTCCGGCATCTGCGTTTGCAGTCGGGCAAGGGCGGGCGGGAAGTGACGTCATCAATCGCGCGCGGAGGGGGCGGGCGGGCGGGCGGGCAGGAAGTGATGTCATCAGTCGCGCGAGGGGAGCGCGGTGGGGTGGGGGGCAGGAAGTGACGTCGTCGATGGCGCGCGGGGCGGGAGGGGAGCGGGCAGGAAGTGATGTCATCAATTGCGCGAGGGGAGCGCGGTGGGGGGGGGGGGCAGGAAGTGACTTCGTCGATCGTACGCGGGACGGGAGGGGGGGGGGGCGGGCAGGAAGTGATGTCATCAATCGCGCGAGGGGAGCGCGGTGGTGGAGGAGGGGGGGGCAGGAAGTGACGTCGTCAATCGCGCGCGGGACGGGAGGGGGGTGGACAAGCGGGCAGGAAGTGATGTCATCAATCGCGCGCGGAGGGGACGAGCGGGCAGGAAGTGATGTCATCAGTCGCGCGAGGGGAGCGCGGCGGTGGTGGTCGGGGGGGGGGGCGGGCAGGAAGTGACTGCATCGATCGCACACGGGGGGGGGGGGGGGGGGCGGGGCAGGAAGTGACGTCATGAATCGCGCGTGAGGGGCGCGCGGAGCAGGAAGTGACGTCGTAAACCGCGCGTGAGGGAGCGGTGCCGCAAGCGGCTTCAAGGAAAGGCTTCAAAAAAAAAAAAGAGAACAGAAAGAGATCAGACGCAAGGCTGCGGCGTCTGCCGAAGTGACACCGGCCACCGGCCACCGGCCACCGGCCACCGGCCAGCGCCCCCACCAAGGCCGCCCCCTGCTCCGACCCGGCGCGACCGCTTCAGAGCCTCACCTGCATGAGCAGGAGGCCCACGATGAAGGCGCTGCCCTGGCAGTAGCCCACCTCGGGGTCCACCAGGGAGTAGGCCTGCACGCAATGCGTGGAGAAAAGGACGACGACAATGGGTGGAGAAAGGACGACAATGGGTGGAGAAAGGACAACAATGGGTGGAGAAAGGACGACAATGGGTGGAGAAAGGACGACAATGGGTGGAGAAAGGACAAAGGAGCTCCCCCCTCTCGTAGCCTTGGAGCAAGTGTTGTTAGCACGAGCAGCAGCAGTGCCCATGAAGGGCGACTCACCCAGTCACTCACTCACTCACTCACCCACTCACTCACTCACCCACTCACTCACCCACTTACTCACTCACCCACTCACTCACTCACTCACCCACTCACTCACCCACTCACTCACTCACCCACTCACTCACCCACTCACTCACTCACTCACCCACTCACTCACTCACCCACTAACTCACCCACCTACCCACCCGCTCACCCACCCACTCACCCACTCACTCACCCACACACCCGCTCACCCACCCACTCACCCGCTCGCTCACCCGCTCGCTCACCCACCCGCTCGCTCACCCACCCGCTCGCTCACCCACCCGCTTGCTCACCCACCCGCTCGCTCGCTCACCCACTCACCCACCCACTCACCCACTCACCCACCCACCCACACCCTCACCCACCCACCCACCCACACCCACCCCCTCACCTTCATGACATTGAACAGCACCTCCTGTCCCATGCTGTCCTTCTCCCGGAAGAGCTCATGCTCGGGATATGTGCGGGCGATGTCCCTGCGGATGAGGCGCTGGCAAGGCGACGTCAGCTTCAGCAGCTCCGAGTATTGTCGCTTCACCGGCACGTTCTGGGCGCCGCACAGCAACTGCCACGCGATGCCACGGAAGTGGTGCGGAATGCCCTTGCGGACCAGCTCCTGTAGGGGGGGGGGACACACAGCAAACACAACAAACACAACACACACAACAAACACAACAAACACAACACAACAAACACAACACAATTAATACAGCAAACACAACACACACAACACACACAACAAACACAACACAATTAATACAGCAAACACAACAAACACAACACAACAAACACAACAAAACACACACAGCAAACACACACACAACAAATACAATACAACAAACACAACACAACACACACAACAAACACAACAAACACAACACAACAAACACAACAGACACAACACAACAAACACAACAGACACAATTAACACAAACACAATTAACACAACAAACACAACACACACAACACACACAATTAACACAACAAACACAACACAACAAACACAACAAACACAATTAATACAACACACACAACAAACACAACACAACAAACACAACAAACACAACAAACACAACACAACAAACACAACAAACACAACACAACAAACACAACAAACACAACACACACAACACACACAACACAACAAAACACACAACACACACAACACACACAACACAACACAACAAAACACACAACACAACACACACAACACACCACACAACACACACAACACACCACACAACACACACAACACACACAACAAACACAACACAACACAACAAAACACACAACACAACACAACAAAACACACAACACACACAACACACACAACACAACACACACAACACACACAACACAACACACACAACACACACAACAAACACAACACACACAACAAACACAACACAATTAACACAACACAATTAACACAACAAACACAACAAACACAACACAACAAACACAACAAACACAACACAACAAACACAACAAATACAACACAACAAACACAATACAACAAACACAACACAACAAACACAACAAATACAACACAACAAACAAAACACAACAAACACAACAAATACAACACAACAAACACAATACAACAAACACAACACAACAAACACAACAAATACAACACAACAAACAAAACACAACAAACACAACAAACACAACACAACAAACACAACACAACAAACACAACAAACACAACAAACACAACAAACACAACACAACAAACACAACAAATACAACACAACAAACACAACACAACAAACACAACAAATACAACACAACAAACAAAACACAACAAACACAACGTCGCCACCGCCCCCGTCGCTGCAACCACCGCCGTCACCGCCACCGTCACCGCAACCACCACCGCCGCCAGGGGGAGACAGAGGAGGCCGGGCAAATGGCGGTGGTGGTGACGGTGGTGGTGGTGGTGATGGTGGTGGTGATGGTGGTGGTGATGGTGGCGGTGGTGGTGGTGGCGGTGGTGGTGGTGGTGGTGATGGTGGTGGTGATGGTGGTGGTGATGGTGGCGGTGGTGGTGGTGGCGGCGGTAGCGGTGACGGTGATGGCGGTGGTGGTGACGGTGGTGGTGGCGGTGGCGGTGATGGCGGTCGTGGCGGTGACGGTGACGGTGGCGGTGGTGGTGACGGTGGTGGTGATGGTGGTGGTGACGGTGGTGGTGACGATGATGGTGACGGTGGTGGTGACGGTGATGACGGTGGCGGTGGTGACGGTGATGGTGGTGGTGACGGTGGTGGTGACGGTGACGGTGGTGGTGACGGTGACGGTGGTGGTGACGGTGACGGTGATGGCGGTGACGGTGGTGACGGTGTAGAGGCCACACGGGAGGGGGAGGGGGGGGGGGGGCGGCTTCTGTCCGCGTGCGACGGAGCTCGCCTTGACGTGTTTGTCCCGCTTGCGCGACACCTCCTCCCACTCGTTGACCAGGTGTCCCCACACGGACCACGCGTCCTCGTCCATGTGGCCCAGGCCGCTGGAGGCCGACGAGGAGGACACGAGGGAGGAGCCGCTGTTCCTGCGCGAGCCGCCGAATGACAGCGAGCGGCTGTCTGACTCCAGCAGCCTGGGGAGGCGCGGGGGGGGGCGGGGGGGCGGGGGCGGAGGGAGATGTGGGGGGAGATGGAGAGAGACGTGGGGAGAGATGTGGGGAGATGTGGGGAGATGGGGAGAGATGGGGAGATGGGGAGATGGTGAGAGATGGGGAGATGGTGAGAGATGGGGGGATGGGGAGAGATGGGGGGATGGGGAGAGACGTGCGGAGATGGGGAGAGACGTGGGGAGATGGGGAGAGATGGGGAGAGATGGGGAGAGATGGGGAGAGACGTGGGGAGAGATGTGGGGAGATGTGGGGAGACGTGGGGAGATGGGGGGATGGGGAGATGGGGAGATGGTGAGAGACGTGGGGAGATGGTGAGAGACGTGGGGAGATGGGGGGATGGGGAGATGGGGAGATGGTGAGAGACGTGGGGAGAGATGGGGAGAGACGTGGGGAGATGGGGGGATGGGGAGATGGGGAGATGGTGAGAGACGTGGGGAGAGATGGGGAGAGACGTGGGGAGATGGGGGGATGGGGAGATGGGGAGATGGTGAGAGACGTGGGGAGAGATGGGGAGAGACGTGGGGAGATGGGGGGATGGGGAGATGGGGAGATGGTGAGAGACGTGGGGAGAGATGGGGAGAGACGTGGGGAGACAGCGAGCGGCTCTCCGCTCCGCACACCACACACACACCACACCACACACACCACACACACCACACAACACTCCACACACCACACACACCACACACACCACACACACCACCACCACCACCACACACACCACACACCGCACTCCGCGCTCCGCTCACCGGTTCTGCTCCTCCAGCTTGGCGAGCAGCTGTTCGTCGTCCGGGCTCAGCGCCTCCGGGGTCGGAGCGTCGCCCACGCTGGGAGTGTCCCGGGCGTTTGGGGTGTCGCCTGGAGTGTTTGGGGTGTCGCCTGGAGTGTTTGGGGTGTCGCCCGGAGTGTTTGGGGTGTCGTCCGGAGTGTTTGGGGTGTCACCCGGAGTGTTTGGAGTCTCGTCCCGAGTGTTTGGGGTGTCGCCTGGAGCGTTTAGGGTGTAGCCCGGAGTGTTTGGGGTCTCGTCCCGAGTGTTTGGAGTCTCGTCCCGAGTGTTTGGGGTGTCGCCTGGAGTGTTTGGGGTGTCGCCTGGAGCGTTTAGGGTGTAGCCCGGAGTGTTTGGGGTGTCGCCCGGAGCGTTTGGGGTGTCGCCCGGAGTGTTTTGGGTGTCGCCCGGAGCGTTTGGCGTGTCGCCCGGAGCGTTTGGGGCCACCTTCTCCACCTCCTCCTCCACTTCCTTCTTCGCGAGTCGCAGCTGAGGATGGGACGGGCGGGGGTGGGGGAGTGGGACAGAGACGACGTCGAGCTCAAGTGCCGGAGGCACCACCCTCGGGTGGGGCACAACGTGGCCAACCCTCCCCAGGCCCGGGGGCTCCGTCAGGTGACCCAGGGCTTTGTCAGGTAACCCAGGGCTCCGTCAGGTGACCCAGGGCTCCGTCAGGTGACCCAGGGCTCCGTCAGGTGACCCAAGGCTCCGTCAGGTGACCCAGGGCTCCGTCAGGTGACCCAGGGCTCCGTCAGGTGACCCAGGGCTCCGTCAGGTGACCCAGGGCTCCGTCAGGTGACCCAGGCCCGGGGGCTCCGTCAGGTGACCCAGCGCTCCGTCAGGTGACCCAGGGCTCCGTCAGGTGACCCAGGGCTCCGTCAGGTGACCCAGGGCTCCGTCAGGTGACCCAGGGCTCCGTCAGGTGACCCAGGGCTCCGTCAGGTGACCCAGGGCTCCGTCAGGTGACCCAGGCCCGGGGGCTCCGTCAGGTGACCCAGGGCTCCGTCAGGTGACCCAGGGCTCCGTCAGGTGACCCAGGGCTCCGTCAGGTGACCCAGGGCTCCGTCAGGTGACCCAGGGCTCCGTCAGGTGACCCAGGGCTCCGTCAGGTGACCCAGGGCTCCGTCAGGTGACCCAGGGCTCCGTTAGGTGACCCAGGCCCGGGGGCTCCGTCAGGTGACCCAGGGCTCCGTTAGGTGACCCAGGGCTCCGTCAGGTGACCCAGGGCTCCGTCAGGTGACCCAGGGCTCCGTCAGGTGACCCAGGGCTCCGTCAGGTGACCCAGGGCTCCGTTAGGTGACCCAGGCCCGGGGGCTCCGTCAGGTGACCCAGGGCTCCGTTAGGTGACCCAGGGCTCCGTCAGGTGACCCAGGGCTCCGTCAGGTGACCCAGGGCTCCGTCAGGTGACCCAGGCCCGGGGGCTCCGTCAGGTGATGGCGATGGTGGTGGCAGTGATAGTGGTGGCGGCGGTGGTGGTGGCGGTGGCTGTGGCGGTGGTGATGATGGTGGTGATGGTGGTGGTGATGGTGGTGGTGGCGGCGCCGGTGGCGGCGCCGGTGGCGGCGGCGGTGGTGGTGGCGGTGGTGATGATGGTGGTGGTGGCGGTTGCGGTGGTGATGATGGTGGTGGTGATGGCGATGGTGGTTTTGTCATCATCATCGGCTGCTACTGACCTGGCTGCCGGGCTGGGCGGTAGTGGCGCTGGCGCTGGTGGTGGTGGCGTTGGCGCTGGTGGTGGTGGCGCTGGTGGTGGTGGCGCTGGTGGTGGCGGTGGCGGTGACGGTGGTGGCACGTGGCACCGTGGTGTTGATGCGCGATGGCCTCAGTGGAGAGCCGGCACCACGGGATGGAGACACCAGCCCGGTCGCCATGGAGACACCGCGCTAGGTGGCGGTAGTGACGGTGTTAGTGGCGGTGTTAGTGGCGGTGTTAGTGGCGGTGTTAGTGGCGGTGTTAGTGGCGGTGTTAGTGGCGGTGTTAGTGGCGGTGTTAGTGGCGATGACGGTGTTAGTGGCGGTGACGGTGTTAGTGGCGGTGTTAGTGGCGGTGTTAGTGGCGGTGACGGTGTTAGTGGCGGTGGTGGTGGTGGTGGTGTTAGTGGCGGTGGTGGTGGTAGTGGTGGTGACGGTGGTGGTATTGGTGGTGGTGTTCGTGGTGGTGGTATTGTTAGTGGTGGTGGTGGCGTTAGTGCTGGTGCGGTGGTGGTAGTGGTGGTAGTGTTAGTGCTTGTGCGGTGGTGGTGTTAGTGGTGGTGTTGTTAGTGGTGGTGGTATTGTTAGTGCTGGTGGTGGTAGTGGTGGTGTTGTTAGTGCTGGTGGTGTTAGTGCAGGTGTGGTGGTGGTGTTAGTGGTGGTGGTGTTAGTGGTGGTGGTGTTAGTGGTGGTGGTATTGTTAGTGCTGGTGGTGGTAGTGGTGGTGTTGTTAGTGGTGGTGTTGTTAGTTGTGGTGGTATTGCTAGTGCTGGTGGTGTTAGTGCTGGTGGTGTTAGTGCTGGTGGAGTTAGTGCAGGTGCGGTGGTGGTGTTAGTGGTGGTGTTGTTCGTGGTGGTGGTGATGGTGGTAGTGGTGTTGTTGGTGGTGGTGATGGTGGTGCGATGGTGGTGGTGTTGTTAGTGGTGGTGTTGTTCGTGGTGGTGGTGATGGTGGTAGTGGTGTTGTTGGTGGTGGTGATGGTGGTGCGATGGTGGTGGTGTTGTTAGTGGTGGTGTTGTTCGTGGTGGTGGTGATGGTGGTAGTGGTGTTGTTGGCGGTGGTGGTGTGTTGTTAGTGGTGTTGTTGGTCGTGGTGGTAGTGGTGGTGGTGGTGGTGTTGCTAGTGTTGTTGGTCGTGGTGGTGGTGATGGTGGTAGTGGTGTTGTTGTTGGTGGTGGTGTTGTTAGTGTTGTTGGTCGTGGTGGTGGTGTTGTTAGTGTTGTTGGTGGTGGTAGTGGTGGTGTTGTTAGTGTTGTTGGTGGTGGTGGTGTTGTTAGTGTTGTTGGTCGTGGTGGTGGTGTTGTTAGTGTTGTTGGTGGTGGTAGTGGTGGTGTTGTTAGTGTTGTTGGTCGTGGTGGTGGTGCGATGGTGGTGGAGCTCCCTGCTGACGTTGTGAGGAGGCCGTAGGAGGCCGCAGTTGGGGGTCGGGGGTCAGGGGTCAGGGGGTGGGTCAGGGCGGGAGATTGGTGCCGGGCCTGGAGTCCACGTGACGTCGTTTTACATCGTTACCTGCGAGGAGAGGAGACAACGGTCGTCATCGTCGTCATCGTCGTCATCATCGTAGTCATCGTCAACATCATCGTCGTCGTCATCGTCGTCATTGTGGTCGTCGTCGTCATCGTCATCGTCGTCATCGTCGTCATCTTCGTCATCTTCGTCGTGGTCATCATCATCATCCACGTCATCATCATCATCATCGACGTCATCATCGACGTCATCATCGACGTCGTCATCATCATCGACGTCATCATTGACATCATCATCGACATCATCATCATCATCATCGACATCATCATTGACATCATTATTGACATCATCATCATCGACGTCATCGACGTCATCATCATCGACGTCATCGACGTCATCATCATCGACGTCATCGCCACTGGGGGAGACAAAGTCGTCCCCCACTCCTCCTGATGTCGAGGGTAAATGGGCGAGGTTTAGGACTGTGACTCACGCAGCTGCAATGGCTGCTTTGGGTACGCGGTCCAGACCTCCCCAGAGACCCTGGCTGACAGAGGAGGCGTTCAGGATGGCTGAGAAAAAGCGACAGGCCCACTGCCATCGGCTACAGAATCTCACGTCGGAGAATGAGGAGGCTTACCGCAGCCTTCGCTCGGAGGTTCGGAGAGCCGTGAGGCGCTGCAAGGATGGGTGGTGGTCGCGGGTTGCTGAGGAGATGGAGTCTGCCTCAGTGGCCAGCGATCACAAATCGCTCTTTAACTCCATCAACAAAGTAACCTGCAGCGCCACACCTATTACCATCATTAGGGGAAAAAACGGTGATCCAATCTACGACCCCCCGGAACAGGTTTGCAGATTTGCTGAGCATTTCTGTGAGGTCCTGGGGCAGGGGAAATCCCTCAGCCAGGAAAACATCGTGGCACAAAGTGAGGATGACCCTGCTGAGGCTGCGGTGCCTCAAATATTGGAAGTCACCCCCTGTGAGTGGCTGGCTGAGGTGCCATCTGTTGAGGAAGTACTGAAGGCGATCCGGAGTCTGAGACCAGGAAAGGCAGCGGGCAGAGATGATCTCCCAAGCGAAATGCTGAGGGAGGGTGGCGTTTGTGCACAGACTGCCCTATATGACATCATAACAACAGTCTGGACCACTGGACGGGTTCCGCAGGATTGGAAGGATGCCCTGGTGGTCCTCCTCTTTAAGAAGGGGGACCGCACAGACTGTAACAACTATAGAGGCATCTCACTCCTCAGTGTGCCGGGAAAGGTCCTGGCAAGGATTATTCAACATCGCCTTGCCAGGCACGCTGAGGAGAGGCTTGCGGAGCCCCAATGCAGTTTCAGGAAAGGGCGGTCCTGCACAGATATTACTGCATCCCAGGCCAGGTAGTTAACATCTCCTAGCCACCGTGATGATGATGATGGGAGAGCGATAGACACGCAGAGTCGGGATCGAACCCATGACCTTCCGCAATACCAGGCCAGTTAGTTAACATCTCACAGCCATCGGAGGGGTTGAGTTGAAGTTAAACTCTCGCCAATCATTAAACGCATTAAAGGTTGCTCAACCTCAGACGTTATTACCTTGGCTGGTAAGGAGATGGGCGTAGAATTTACAGAGTGAACCATAGAGTAACAGAGACATCCATAGAGTTGCATAGAGACCCATAGAGTTACATAGAGACCCAAAGAGTTACATAGAGATCCATAGAGTTACAGAGACATCCATAGAGTTGCATAGAGATCCATAGAGTTACATAGACATCCATAGAGTTACATATAGATCCAAAGAGTTACGTAGAGATCCATAGAGTTACATAGAGATCCATAGAGTTACATAGAGATCCATAGAGTTACATAGACATCCATAGAGTTACATAGAGATCGATAGAGTTGAATAGAGATCCATAGAGTTACATAGAGACCCATAGAGTTACATAGAGACCCATAGAGTTACATACAGATTCATAGAGTTACATTGAGATCCATAGAGTTACATAGAGACCCATAGAGTTAGATAGAGATCCATAGAGTTACATAGAGACCCATAGAGTTACATAGAGATTCATAGAGATCCATAGACATCCATAGAGTTACATAGAGATCCATAGAGTTACATAGAGATCCATAGAGTTACATAGAGATTAATAGAGTTACATAGAGATCCATAGAGTTACATAGACATCCCTCGCTAAGTAGAGATCCACAGAGTTACATAGAGATCCATAGAGTTACATAGAGATCCATAGAGTTACATAGACATCCCTCGCTAAGTAGAGATCCATAGAGTTACATAGAGATCCATAGAGTTACATAGAGATCCATAGAGTTAGACAGAGATCCATAGAGTTACATAGACATCCCTCGCTACGTAGAGATCCATAGAGTTACATAGAGATCCATAGAGTTACATAGACATCCCTCGCTACGTAGAGATCCATAGAGTTACATAGAGATCCATGGAGGGGGGAAACACCCTATCACGTGATGGCCTCAATGGCACACTTAGCCTGGCATGCAGGGAAACGGGGTAGCTGACGAGGTGAAGCATTGACGAAGCTGTTACAAGTTAACTCTGCTACACCGCCGCCTTCACCTCCCCCCGCCTGTGTATGAGTAACGCGGCGAGTTAACAAGCGAGCTCAGCCGCACGCACAACAACAACAACCGCCATTCACCACTAAGTGGCGGTGACGTCACCACGGCGCTTGTGCCAGGCCATGTGCACCTTGAGGCCACGTGAAGTGTCGAACGTCCCGCCGGCAGGAGGTCACGGGGCAGACCCAGGTGCCACGGGTCGACTGAGATGACTGGCTGATGCACCACCTGTGCCCCCTACTGTGCCAACCTGCTGTGCTTTAGTGACCCGGCGCTCCGCTCGTTGTTGTGAGCGTCGCTACCGCCGCCCTCCATTGTTGTTGGAGGGTGACTGCCTCCAACTGTCCAGTAGCGTCCTTCACGAGCCTCCTCCACAGAGGCCGATCTTGACACCGCTGGTACCAGTCATCGGCAAGTCCACTCAGCTCCACGTCCTCCTGTACCACATCACTCCATCTCTTCTCTAGCCCGTGACGCGCCCGTTTCGCCCCCTCTATCCGGCCGAACAAAAGCTGTTTAGGCATGCGGTGGCTGAGCATGCGGGCTACATGACCCAGCCAACACAGCCTTGCCTGCCGGAGGTCACCGATGGAACCTTGTCCAGATCTTTCAAGGATTTGTGAGGATGGATCGTAGGCAGGCCAGCCTAAATGTTTCTAACCGGCGAAGATGTTCCATTATGGGGGTCCACATTTCCCAAGCGTAGGAAAAATAGGGCATGACTGTGGCCGAAAAGACCTGAAGCTTCGTGCGGAGAGACAGACCAGGTAGCTTCCACATGGCATTACGCAACCGATGAAAAGATATTGCCGCTCGACTGATTCGGAGGGAGACCTCTGATGTCAAACCAGAGCCGGTCATGAGCACACCGCCCAGGTATGGGAAACTCTCCACTCTCTCCACAACTGCCCCATCACCAATTGGGAGTTGGTACAAAATACCCAGGCAGGTGCTTAGTTTTAGTGGGGCTGATGGTAAGGCCCCACCTCTTGGTGGCACGCTCCAGGTTCAGCAGCAGCGCCTCCAACTCCTCCTCTGAGTGAGCAGCAATCACCAGATCATCGGCATACATAACATGGTTGACCAATAGGGAGCCATGCCTTGACCGCACCCGGGCATCGATTAGCCTCTCATTATATCTGTACCAGATGGAAATTCCTCCGGTACAGTCATCGAAGGCTTCACGAACTACGTGGTCGAAATATATGTTAAATAATGTGGGAGCCAGAAGACATCCCTGACGCAACCCAAGATGAACAGGGCATGCCTCCGACTCCCGGTCACGTAGTTTTACCCGGGCCCACTCACCATCATGAAGGTCCTTAATGATCGTGAAAAGAGATTGAGGGACTCCGAAAGCACGAAGAACAATCCAGAGCCCAGGCCTACTGATGGTATCATAGGCCTTGACCAGGCCAATAAAGCAAAGATGTAGGTCCTGTTGGAAGTCTCAACACCTCTGCTGTAGCAGACGGACAGGAAATATGGCATCTGTGCAGGACCGCCCTTTCCTGAAACCACATTGGGGCTCCGCAAGCCTCTCCTCAGCGTGTCTGACAAGGCGATGTTGAATAATCCTTGCCAGGACCTTTGCCCCTGTAGTTGTTACAGTCTGTATGGTCGCCCATTTTAAAGAGGGTGACCACCAGGAAATTTCTCCAATCCTGCGGAACCGATCCAGTGGTCCAGACTGTTGTTATGATGTCATGTCGGGCATTCTGCGTACAAACGCCACCCTCCCTCAGCATTTCGCTTGGGAGATCATCTCTGCCCGGTGCTTTTCCTGCTCTCAGACTATGGATCGCCTTCAGTACTTCCTCAACAGAGGCACCTCAGCCAGCCACTCACAGGGGGTGACTTCTTCCAATATTTGAGGCACCGCAGCCTCAGCAGGGTCATCCACACTTTGCCCCATGATGTTTTCCAAGCTGAGGGATTTCCCCTCCTCAAAGACCTCACTGAAATGCTCAGAAAATCTGAAACCTGTTCCTGGGGGTCAGAGATTGGATCACCGTTCTTTCCCCTAATGATGGTAATAGGTGTGACACTGCAGGTTACTTTTATGGCGTTAAATAGGGATTTGTGATCGCGGGTTACTGAGGCAGATTCCATCTCCTCAGGAACCCGCGACCACCACCCATCCTTGCAGCGCCTCACGGCTCTCCGAACCTCCGAGCGAAGGCTGCGGTAAGCCTCCTGATTCTCCGACATGGGATGCTATAGATGGTGAGAGTGGGCCTGTCGCTTTTTCTCAACCATCCTGAACACCTCCTCTGTCAGTCAGGGTCTCTGGGGAGGTCTAGACCGTGTACCCAAAGCAGCTATTGCAGCTGCATGAGTCACAGTCCTAAACCTCGCCCATTTACCCTCAGCATCAGGATAACTGGGGGATGATGCCAACCCCAGCTGCAAGCGATGATGGCATTCTCGCTTGCAACTTTCATCAGCTTGCTCAGACCAGGCCACTGTGGGTTTGAATGGGGTCCTGGATGTACACCCATCACCGGAATGGAAGAATGGTAGGCGCATCTTACAGATGGAAAGTCGATGGTCAGTGGGCAAATCAGCTCCCCGGTAGATCCTGGTGTCAAAGACATGGGCCTGCATCCGCTGTTCCGTCACTATGTAGTCCAGCAGATGTTCTTGCTTGGAACCAGCATGCATCCATGATGTGCGGATGCGCCGATGCCGGAACAGCGTGTTGGTAATTACAAGCCCATGGGCTGCACAAAAGTCTAGCAGCCTCCTACCATTATTATTGAGCTGATATGGCCCATGCCTTCCAATCACTCCTGACCAGGTGCCAGCATCATGACCAACTCGGGCATTGAAGTCACCCAACAAGATGACTCTATCCGGAGGGGTCACTTTAGCCAGAACCTGTGACAGGAATTCATAGAAGGCATCTGACTCATTGGCCTTGCCTGCATCCCTCCACTGATGTTCATCTTCGGTGGGGGCATAAGTAACCACGCCCACCACTCCTCGCCTCCGGTTGATGGGAAGGCGAGCCCAAAGTAGCCTGGGGCTTACAGCTTCCCACACCTCACTGCTATGCTCCCACGCCCCCTTCAATCTTTTGTTCAGAAGAAGAGCTACACCCAGTTGTTTGGCAGTCTGCTGCCCCTAGTAGAGGACTGTACATCCCTCATGGTGGTAGGAGCTAGAGCCGGTCGACCGGACCTCCTGAATGCCACAGAGATCCAGGCGGTACCGGTCCAGCTCCCGACAGTGGAGTGGCAGCCTCTCCTCCGCAATGACCGTTCGAACATTCCACGTGGCCACCACCAGCAGTGGCTTTTTGTTGTTTCTGGAGGAGCCCCGAGGGTAAGGATTCAGTCTCCTGGCCAAATGGGGGTTGGCCAGGAGACGTCATAGACGCCTGTCCCCCCGGGGCCTCCGACACAAGCTTAATAGGATATTTTTCACGCGGTTTTGTGGTAATTAAATGGAAGGTGGAGGGGTTACCAGCCCCTTGCACCCGTCCAGAGCCCCCATTCGGCCGCTGTGGTGGCTACAAACGCCATGAGGTGATTGACCAATCGAAATTGGCCCTCCCCCCCACGGCACTGCTCACCACAGCGTTGCCGTATGGCACCAATGAGGAGCTAGGGGGTTGTTTTGCCGCTATACACACAGACACACACCGTGTTCATGCTGTACCAATAACACACACACACCGTGATCATACCGTACCAATAACACACACACACCGTGATCATGCACTACCAATAACACACACACAGCCTGTTCATGCACTACCAATAACACACACACCGTGTTCATGCACTACCAATAACACACACACACCGTGTTCATGCACTACCAATGACACACACACACACCGTGATCATACCCTACCAATAACACACACACACACACCGTGATCATGCACTACCAATAACACACACAGACACACACCGTGATCATGCACTACCAATAACACACACACACAACGTGATCATACCCTACCAATAACACACACACACACACCGTGTTCATGCACTACCAATGACACACACACACACACCATGATCATACCCTACCAATAACACACACACACCGTGTTCATGCACTACCAATAACACACACACACCGTGTTCATGCACTACCAATAACACACACACAAACCGTGTTCATGCACTACCAATAACACACACACCGTGTTCATGCACTACCAATAACACACACACACCGTGATCATGCACTACCGATAACACACACACACCGTGATCATGCACTACCAATAACACACACACACACACACCCTGTTCATGCATAACAATAACACACACACACACACCATGTTCATACCCTACCAATAACACACACACACCGTGATCATACCCTACCAATAACACACACACCGTGCTCATGCACTACCAATAACACACACACACCGTGATCATACACTACCAATAACACACACACACACCGTGTTCATGCACTACCAATAACACACACACACACACCGTGATCATACCCTACCAATAACACACACACACACCGTGATCATGCACTACCAATAACACACACACAGTGGTAATGCACTACCAATAACACACACACAGTGTTAATACACTACCAATAACACACACAGACACACCGTGATCATGCACTACCAATAACACACACACCGTGATCATGCACTACCAATAACACACACACACACACCGTGTTCATGCACTACCAATAACACACACACACACCGTGATCATACCCTACCAATAACACACACACACACACCGTGATCATGCACTACCAATAACACACACTCAGTGTTCATGCACTACCAATAACACACACACACCGTGATCATACCCTACCAATAACACACATACACACCGTGATCATGCACTACCAATAACACACACACACACCGTGTTCATGCACTACCAATAACACACACACACACCGTGTTCATACCCTACCAATAACACACACACACACACACCCTGTCCATGCACTACCAATAACACACACACACACCCTGTCCATGCACTACCAATAACACACACACACACACACACCCTGTCCATGCACTACCAATAAAACACACACACACACCGTGATCATGCACTACCAATAACACACACACACACACCGTGATCATACCCTACCAATAACACACACACACCCTGTTAATACACTACCAATAACACACACACACCGTGATCATGCACTACCAATAACACACACACCGTGATCATGCACTACCAATAACACACACACACCGTGTTCATACCCTACCAATAACACACACACACACACACACCGTGTTCATACCCTACCAATAACACACACACACACCGTGTTCATACCCTACCAATAACACACACACACACCGTGATCATACCCTACCAATAACACACACACACTGTTCATGCACTACCAATAACACACACACAGCCTTTTAATACACTACCAATAACACACACACACACACCGTGATCATACCCTACCAATAACACACACACACCCTGTTCATACCCTACCAATAACACACACACACACCGTGTTCATACCCTACCAATAACACACACACACACACCGTGTTCATGCACTACCAATAACACAAACACACACCGTGATCATGCACTACCAATAACACACACACACACCATGATCATGCACTACCAATAACACACACACTGTTCATGCACTACCAATAACACAAACACACCGTGTTCATGCACTACCAATAACACACACACACACCGTGTTCATACCCTACCAATAACACACACACACCGTGATCATGCACTACCAATAACACACACACTGTTCATGCACTACCAATAACACAAACACACCGTGTTCATGCACTACCAATAACACACACACACACCGTGTTCATACCCTACCAATAACACACACACACCGTGATCATACCCTACCAATAACACACACACACCGTGATCATACCCTACCAATAACACACACACACACACACCGTGATCATGCACTACCAATAACACACACACACACCGTGATCATACCCTACCAATAACACACACACCGTGCTCATGCACTACCAATAACACACACACAGACACAGCCTGTTAATACACTACCAATAACACACACACACACCGTGTTCATACCCTACCAATAACACACACACACACCCTGTTCATACCCTACCAATAACACACACACACACACACCGTGTTCATACCCTACCAATAACACACACACACCGTGATCATGCCCTACCAATAACACACACACCGTGATCATGCACTACCAATAACACACACACCGTGATCATGCACTACCAATAACACACACACACACCGTGATCATGCACTACCAATAACACACACACCGTGATTATGCACTACCAATAACACACACACACCGTGATCATGCACTACCAATAACACACACACACCGTTTTCATGCACTACCAATAACACACACACACACCGTGTTCATGCACTACCAATAACACACACACCGTGATCATGCACTACCAATAACACACACTGTTAATGCGCTACCAATAACACACACACCCTGTTCATGCACTACCAATAACACACACACACACCGTGATCATACCCTACCAATAACACACACACACACCGTGACCATGCACTACCAATAACACACACACCGTGACCATGCACTACCAATAACACACACACACACCCTGTCCATACCCTACCAATAACACACACACACACCGTGATCATGCACTACCAATAACACACACACACACACCCTGTTCATGCACTACCAATAACACAAACACACACACCGTGATCATACCCTACCAATAACACACACACACACCGTGATCATGCACTACCAATAACACACACACTGTTCATGCACTACCAATAACACACACACCGTGATCATACCCTACCAATAACACACACACACACAGCCTGTTAATACACTACCAATAACACACACACACACAACGTGATCATACCCTACCAATAACACACACACACTGTGATCATACCCTACCAATAACACACACACAGTGTTCATGCACTACCAATAACACACACACACCGTGATCATACCCTACCAATAACACACACACACACCGTGTTCATACCCTACCAATAACACACACACACACCGTGATCATACCCTACCAATAACACACACACACACACACCGTGTTCATGCACTACCAATAACACACACACACACCGTGATCATACCCTACCAATAACACACACACCGTGTTCATACCCTACCAATAACACACACACCCACACCGTGTTCATACCCTACCAATAACACACACACACACACACTGTTCATGCACTACCAATAACACACACACACTGTGATCATGCAGTACCAATAACACACACACTGTTCATGCACTACCAATAACACACACACCGTGATCATACCCTACCAATAACACACACACACCGTGTTCATGCACTACCAATAACACAAACACACACACCGTGATCATGCACTACCAATAACACACACACACACCGTGTTCATACCCTACCAATAACACACACACCGTGTTCATGCACTACCAATAACACACACACACACCGTGATCATGCACTACCAATAACACACACACCGTGATCATGCACTACCAATAACACACACACTGTTCATGCACTACCAATAACACACACACCGTGATCATACCCTACCAATAACACACACACACACACCGTGATCATGCACTACCAATAACACACACACACAGACACAGCCTGTTAATACCCTACCAATAACACACACACACACACGCCGTGATCATGCACTACCAATAACACACACACCGTGTTCATACCCTACCAATAACACACACACACACACACGCCGTGATCATGCACTACCAATAACACACACACAGTGTTCATACCCTACCAATAACACACACACACACTGTTCATACCCTACCAATAACACACACACAGTGTTCAAGAACTACCAATAACACACACACACACACACACCGTGATCATGCACTACCAATAACACACACACATACCGTGACCATGCACTACCAATAACACACACACCGTGTTCATGCACTACCAATAACACACACACACTGTTCATGCACTACCAATAACACACACACACACACACCGTGATCATGCACTACCAATAACACACACACTGTTCATGCACTACCAATAACACACACACCGTGATCATGCACTACCAATAACACACACACACACCGTGTTCATACCCTACCAATAACACACACACCGTGTTCATGCACTACCAATAACACACACACACACACCGTGATCATGCACTACCAATAACACACACACTGTTCATGCACTACCAATAACACACACACTGTTCATGCACTACCAATAACACACACACACAGCCTGTTAATACACTACCAATAACACACACACAGACACAGCCTGTTAATACACTACCAATAACACACACACCGTGTCATTGCTTCCAATAACAATGACAAAGGTCCCCCTGCGTAAGACTGTCAGGGCAAGTGCTGTCCAGGAAGGCTGGCACGGGGCACACGAGGGGGTGGGGGTGGCCAGCACCACCACGCCCGGCCGCCTTTGTCTCCCCCAGTGGCGACGTTTGACGCACAAACGACACCGGGTTACTCATTTGAGGCCGAGTCGACCTAGGGGAGGCACCAGGACCGGTTCAGGTAGTCGTGATTACTGATGTCGGTGGTGGTGGTGATCGTGAGCGGGAATCAAACTCGGGTCGGAGTCGCGTTCAAAACGCAGCGCGCTGACCGCTGGGTCAAGCTGACAGGTCAAATGAATGAGTGAGTGAATGAGTGGATGGGTGAATGAGTGGATGAATGAGTGGATGGGTGGGTGAATGAGTGAATGAGTGGGTGGGTGAATGAGTGAATGAGTGGATGGGTGGGTGGGTGAATGAGTGGATGGGTGGGTGGGTGAATGAGTGGATGGGTGGGTGGGTGAATGAGTGGATGGATGGGTGAATGAGTGAGTGGGTGAATGAGTGGACGAATGAGTGGATGGGTGATTGGATGGGTGAGTGAGTGGACGAGTGAGTGGGTGGGTGTGTGGGTGAGTGAATGAGTGGGTGGGTAAATGAGTGGGTGGGTGAGTGAGTGGGTGAGTGAGTAAGTGGGTGGGTGAGTGAGTGGGTGAGTGAGTGGGTGAGTGAGTAAGTGGGTGGGTGAGTGAGTGGGTGAGTGAGTAAGTGGGTGGGTGAGTGGGTGAGTGAGTAAGTGGGTGAGTGAGTGAGAGGGTGAGAGGGTGGGTGAGTGGGTGAGTGAGTGGGTGAGAGGGTGGGTAAATGAGTGGGTGAATGAGTACGTGGGTGAGAGCGTGAGTGGGTGGGTGAGCGAGTGGGTGGGTGAGTGAGTGGGTGGGTGAGTGGGTGGGTGAGTGGGTGAGTGGGTGAATGAGTGGGTGGGTGAGTAAGTGGGTGGGTGAGTGAGTGGGTGGGTGAGTGAGTGGGTGAGTGGGTGGGTAAGTGAGTGGGTGGGTGAGTGAGTGGGTGGGTGAGTGAGTGAGTGGGTGAGTGAGTGGGTGAGTGGGTGAGTGAGTGGGTGAGTGAGTCGGTGAGTGAGTGAGTGAGTGGGTGAGTGAGTGGGTGGGTGAGTGAGTGGGTGGGTAAGTGAGTGGGTGGGTGAGTGAGTGGGTAGGTGGGTGAGTGAGTGAGTGGGTGAGTGAGTGGGTGAGTGAGTGGGTGAGTGAGTGAGTGGGTGAGTGGGTGAGTGGGTGGGTGAGTGAGTGGGTGAGTGAGTTGGTGAGTGAGTGGGTGAGTGAGTGGGTGGGTGGATGAGTGAGTGGATGGGTGGGTGAGTGAGTGAGTGTGTGAGTGGGTGAGTGAGTGGGTGGGTGAGTGAGTGAGTGGGTGAGTGAGTGGGTGGGTGAGTGGGTGGATGAATGAGTGGGTGGGTGAATGAGTGGGTGGGTGAATGAGTGGGTGGGTGAATGAGTGGATGGGTGAGTGAGTGGGTGGCTGAATGAGTGGGTGGATGAATGAGTGGGTGGGTGAATGAGTGGGTGGGTGAATGAGTGGGTGGGTGAATGAGTGGGTGGGTGAATGAGTGGGTGGGTGAATGAGTGGGTGAATGAGTGGATGGGTGAGTGAGTGGGTGGCTGAATGAGTGGGTGGATGAATGAGTGGGTGGGTGAATGAGTGGGTGGATGAATGAGTGAGTGGGTGGGTGATTGGGTGAGCTGGAGATAGGATATCTGACGACTGGACAATGATGATGATTATCAAGATGGTTGAGACTGGTGACACTAATAGACCACGGAATCACCATCACCACCATCACCATCATCACCACCATCACCACCATCATCACCATCATCACCATCATCACCATCACCACCATCATCACCATCACAGCAAACTCCGGTAGCGGCTTTTGGTGAGCGGTCGAACAAAGACTATCACCGCATCACGAGATCTCAGATTCTAGATACACTACACTATACACTACACTATACACTACACTATACACTACACTATACACACTACACTATACACACTACACTATACACACTACACTATACACACTACACTATACACTACACTATACACACTACACTATACACTACACTATACACTACACTATACACACTACACTATACACTACACTATACACTACACTATACACACTACACTATACACACTACACTATGCACACTACACTATACACTACACTATACACACTACACTATACACTACACTATACACACTACACTATACACACTACACTATACACACTACACTATACACACTACACTATACACATTACACTATACACTACACACTACACTATACACTACACTACACACTATACACTACACACTATACACTACACTATACACTACACTCCACTATACACTCCACTATACACTCCACTATACACAACACTATACACACTACACTATACACTACACTACACACTATACACTACACTACACACTATACACTACACTATACACACTACACTATACACTACACTATACACTACACTATACACTACACTATACACTACACTATATACTACACTATATACTACACTGTACACTACACTGTACACTATACTACACACTACACTATACACTATACTATACACTATACTACACACTACACTATACACTACACTATACACTACACTATACACTACACTATACACTACACTATACACTACACTATACTACAAACTACACTACACTACACACTATACACTACACTACACACTAAACTATACACTACACTATACACTACACTACACTACAAACTACAGTATACACTACACACTATACACTACACTATACACTACACTACACTACAAACTACAGTATACACTACACTATACACTACACTATACACTACACTATACACTACACACTAAACTATACACTACTATACACTACACTACAAACTACAGTATACATTACACTATACACTACACTATACACTGCAGTATACACTCCACTACACTATGCACTACACTATACACTACACTACACTGTATATCATTGAGTGATGATGATGACAGTGGCGATGCTGATACTAATGATGAAGCTACTGCTGCTGATGATGCTGATGATGCTGATGATGATGCTGATTCTGATTAAGCTGATGACGTTGCTGCTACTGATGATGTGTGTGGCATTGCAGAAACGTTAATACATTATTGAGTGCTGCTGCTGATGATGCTGATGATGATGTTGTTGATAATGATGTTGATGTTGCTGCTGATGATGTTGCTGCTGATGATGTTGCTGCTGATGATGTTGTTGATAATGATGTTGCTGCTGATGATGATGTTGATGTTGCTGCTGATGATGTTGATGTTGTTGATAATGATGTTGCTGCTGATGATGACGATGATGATGTAAATACTAATGAAGGTGCTGATGACACTGCTGCTGATGACACTGCTGATGATGACACTGCTGATGATGACACTGCTACTGATGGCACTGCTGCTGATGACCCTGCTGCTAATGACACTGCTGATGATGACACTGCTGATGATGGTGATGATGTAAATACTAATGAAGGTGCTGATGACACTGCTGATCATGATGCTGATGAAGCTGATGACACTGCTGCTGATGATGATGATAAAGCTGATGATGCCCATATGAATGGTGAAGCTGATTATCTCACTGGCTGCTGATGAGACTGCTGATGAGACTGCTGATGGCACCGCTGCTGCTGATGACACTGACGATGCTGATGCTGCTGATGAAGCTGATGATGCTGATAACAATGCTGATGATGATGACACTGCTGATGACAATGTTGATGCTGCTGATAATGACCCTGCTGATGATACTGCTGATGATGCTGCTGACACTGCTGATGATGCTGATAACACTGCTAATGATGCTGATGATGATGACACTGCTGCTGATGGCATTTCTGATGACACTGCTGCTGATGACACTGATTATGGTGCCGATGACAGTGATGATGACACTGCTGATGATGATGCTGCTGATGACACTGCTGATGATGATGACACTGCTGCCGATGACACTGCTGCTGATGATGCTGCTGATGACACTGCTGATGGCACCGCTGATGATGATGACACTGCTGATGATGATGATGCCGACGCTGCTGCTGCTGCTGACGCTGCTGCTGCTGACACTGCTGATGATGCTGCGGATGATGACACTGATGCTGATGACACTGATGCTGATGACACTGATGCTGATGACACTGATGCTGATGACGCTGATGATGATGCTGCTGATGATGATGACACTGCTGATGATGATGCTGCTGATGACACTGCTGATGATGACACTGCTCCCGATGACACTGCTGATGATGCTGCTGCTGATGACACTGCTGATGGCACCGCTGATGATGATGACTGCTGATGATGACACTGCTGATGATGATGATGCCGACGCTGCTGCTGCTGCTGCCACTGCTGATGATGCTGCGGATGATGCTGCGGATGATGACACTGCGGATGATGACACTGATGCTGATGACACTGATGCTGATGACACTGATGCTGATGACACTGATGCTGATGACACTGCTGATGATGCTGATGCTGCTGATCATGCTGCTGCTGCTGATGACACTGATGATGCTGCGGATGATGATGGTGCCAATGACACTGATGATGATTATGACACTGATGCTGATGACTGCTGCTGATGCTGCTGATGATGCTGATGATGATGCTGATGATGATGCTGCCGATCGTCACCTTACCGTCAAGCTGTGACCGCCTTGACACCACCACGGATCGTGCCGCGCGCGATCAATGACGACGATCGAAACATTGCCTCGTTGTTTTTAATAATCGATTAGACGATCACGACTACTATTATTTTATTGTAGCGGCTAGGCAAAGGCCGACTTGGGTCGCACTAACAGCGGCGGCACTGCTTAGGGGTCGCGGTAAACAACAGCTTCCGGGATCGAGGGACGATAACCATTGAAATCCCCCCCTATATGACCTGCCCCAGTTGGTCGCGTCCACGTTGAAGCATACGAGGCTGTGGATTGTACCATTACGTTGCGGGGGGGGGGGCGGTGTGTGGAGTGACGCGTTGGGGTTTTTATACGACAATGATGTGAGCGGAGTGGCTCTAAAGCCCCTCGCGGGTTCGAATCCCGCTGCGGGGTTAGCGTATTTAAATTATATTAATTAAAACTCAATTTTAATTACGACAAATTTAATGTTTTACATTAACTTACTAACAACCGTAACATGACGCACGGGACGGAGGGAGGTGGTTTTATTTGTGGTTAAATAAATACAAGCGTACAAAGAGCGGCCTAGATTTGTTGCGGTTTTTTTATATTTAAAATAGGCGCTCGCTGACAAGCTGGATCGCGTTCGGTTGCCGTGGCAACCGTTACAAAAAAATGTTTGCTATTTATTTTTAACCAAAAAAATATTTACTCCTGCACAAGGAACGCGACATTTGGCAAATAGTGGGTGAGTCATGGGTCACGTCGCTCCGCGTGTAAGGGGGCCGTCCATAAATGACGTCACGCGATTGTGGACGATTTTTTGACCCCCCCCCCTCAAATGTGACGTCACAAAGCTCTGCCCACCCCACTCACCCTCTCACTCACTCGCTCACCCACTCACGCTCTCACCCACTCACTCGCTCACCCACTCACGCTCTCACCCACTCACTCACGCACTCACTCACCCACTCACTCACCCACTCACTCACTCACCCACTCACTCACCCACTTACTCACTCACCCACTCACTCACCCACTCACTCACCCACTTACTCACCCACTTACTCACCCACTTACTCACTCACCCACTCACTCACCCACTCACTCACCCACTTACTCACTCACCCACTTACTCACTCACCCACTCACTCACCCACTCACTCACCCACTTACTCACCCACTTACTCACTCACCCACTCACTCACCCACTCACTCACTCACGCACTCACCCACTCACTCACCCACTCACGCTCTCACCCACTCACTCACCCACTCACTCACTCACCCACTCACTCACTCACCCACTCACTCACCCACTTACTCACTCACCCACTCACTCACCCACTCACTCACCCACTTACTCACCCACTTACTCACCCACTTACTCACTCACCCACTCACTCACCCACTCACTCACCCACTTACTCACTCACCCACTTACTCACTCACCCACTCACTCACCCACTCACTCACCCACTTACTCACCCACTTACTCACTCACCCACTCACTCACCCACTCACTCACTCACGCACTCACCCACTCACTCACCCACTCACGCTCTCACCCACTCACTCACCCACTCACTCACTCACCCACTTACTCACTCACCCACTTACTCACTCACCCACTCACTCACCCACTCACTCACTCACCCACTCACTCACTCACCCTCTCACTCACTCACTCACCCACTTACTCACCCACTCACTCACGCACTCACTCACCCACTCACTCACCCACTCACGCTCTCACCCACCCACTCACTCAATCACTCACCCTCTCACCCACTCACTCGCTCACTCACTCACCCTCTCACTCACTCACCCACTCACTCACCCTCTCACCCACTTACTTACTCACCCACTCACTCACCCACTCACTCACTCACCCACTCTTCCACTCACTCACCCACTCACCCACTCACTCACTCAGTTACATTGCAGGTACACAATAACATGACCATCACGACTACGTACTACTATTACTAATTACTACCACTCTTTACTGCTATTACTTAACTAATTACTATTACTACTACTTACGACACCTACTGACTACTCCTACTCACTACTACCACGACATCCTTACTACCGCTCACCACGTGTAAGACACCACAACAACATCCTCATTCTGGTGTGTTTGCTGACACAAACACCGCGTGACGTTTTGGGCTCGTTGAGATGCACTTCCTTCCTGAGCCAGCCACAATCAGCACTCACTGCAGACGCGACAACCACTGCCGTGCCAGGCTAGGTGCAGGAGGACGTGTCACGGGACAGACCCAGGTCGTGTCACGGGTCGACTGCTGTGCCAGGCTAGGTGCAGGAGGAGGAGGTCACGGGACAGACCCTGCAGGTGCTATGGGTTGACTGCCGTGCCAGGCTAGGTGCAGGAGGAGGTCACGGGACAGACCCAGGTCGTGTCACGGGTCGACTGCTGTGCCAGGCTAGGTGCAGGAGGAGGTCACGGGACAGACCCAGCAGGTGCCATGGGTTGACTGCTGTGCCAGGCTAGGTGCAGGAGGAGGTCAAGGGACAGGCGCAGCAGATGGCATGGGTTGACTGCTGTGCCAGGCTAGGTGCATGAGGAGGTCACGGGACAGACCCTGCAGGTGCCGTGGGTTGACTGCTGTGCCAGGCTAGGTGCAGGAGGTCACGGGACAGACCCAGCAGGTGCCGTGGGTTGACTGCTGTGCCAGGCTAGGTGCAGGTGGTGGTAGTGCTGATGATGGGTTTGGTGATGGTGGTGATGGTGGTGATGGTGGAGGTGGTGATGGTGGTGGTAGCGATGATGATGAGGTTGGTGATGGTGGGGGTGGTGGTGGTGATGATGGAGGTGGTGATGGTGGAGGTGGTGATGGTGGAGGTGATGGTGGTGATGGTGGAGGTGGTGATGGTGGAGGTGGTGATGGTGGAGGTGATGGTGGTGATGGTGGAGGTGGTGATGGTGGTGATGGTGGTGATGGTGGAGGTGATGGTGGTGATGGTGGAGGTGGTGATGGTGGAGGTGGTGATGGTGGAGGTGGTAGCGATGGTGATGGTGGAGGTGGTGATGGTGGAGGTGATGGTGGTGGAGGTGATGGTGGTGATGGTGGAGGTGGTGATGGTGGAGGTGGTGATGGTGGAGGTGGTGATGGTAGTGACGATGGGTTTAGTGATGGTGGAGGTGGTGATAGTGATGATGATGAGGTTAGTGATGATGATGATGATGTGCGTCCGCTCAGCCATCTTCCAAGAGAAAAAATAAACGTACATCGCCGATTTTATTCACGAAATTAACACAATTACACAAGCCAACAGCAGTTGCAAGCCCCATCGGAGCGAATAACCCTCCCCACCCCCACCACTCATTTCCCCACAGCAATTGGTTTTGCCGCTCGCTACCAAACAACAGCAGGCCGGACCGTACCACTCGCAGCAACGGGGGTTGTAGTCAGCCTGATTGCAACCACACAGACACTCACCCTCCCACCCCTGCACTGGAAGTTAACCACCGAATCACCGCGGTCTATCCACTGCTGCATGAAGATCAACGATGATTAATCTCTCAGCGTAATCACCACCACCGCGGTCTCTCCACTGCTGGATGAAGATCAACGATGATTAATCTCTCAGCGTAAACACCGAATCACCGTGGTCTATCCACTGCTGCATGAAGATCAACGATGATTAATCTCTCAGCGTAAACACCGATTCACCGTGGTCTATCCAATGTTGGATGAAGATCAACGATGATTAACCTCTCAGCGTAATCACCACCACCGCGGTCTATCCACTGCTGGATGAAGATCAACGATGATTAATCTCTCAGCGTAATCACCACCACCGCGGTCTATCCACTGCTGGATGAAGATCAACGATGATTAATCTCTCAGCGTAAACACCGATTCACCGTGGTCTCTCCACTGCTGGATGAAGATCAATGATGATTAATCTCTCAGCGTAATCACCACCACCGCGGTCTATCCACTGCTGGATGAAGATCAACGATGATTAATCTCTCAGCGTAATCACCACCACCGCGGTCTCTCCACTGCTGGATGAAGATCAACGATGATTAATCTCTCAGCGTAATCACCACCACCGTGGTCTCTCCACTGCTGGATGAAGATCAACGATGATTAATCTCTCAGCGTAAACACCGAATCACCGTGGTCTCTCCAATGCTGAATGAAGATCAACGATGATTAATCTCTCAGCGTAATCACCACCACCGTGGTCTCTCCACTGCTGGATGAAGATCAACGATGATTAATCTCTCAGCGTAAACACCGAATCACCGCGGTCTCTCCAATGCTGAATGAAGATCAACGATGATTAATCTCTCAGCGTAATCACCACCACCGCGGTCTCTCCACTGCTGGATGAAGATCAATGATGATTAATCTCTCAGCGTAAACACCACCACCGCGGTCTATCCACTGGTGGATGAAGATCAATGATGATTAATCTCAGCATAAACACCGAATCACCGTGGTCTATCCACTGCTGGATGAAGATCAACGATGATTAATCTCTCAGCGTAAACACCACCACCGCGGTCTATCCACTGCTGGATGAACACCACTGTGATGATGACGTCTCTAAACCACGTGTTCCAATCTCTCTCTCTCTCTGTCTCTCCATCCTCCGAAACTGTCCACGATTAACACAAACTCGTCTCAAGGGACATTGGTATACAGGCTGATCGATCGATAATAACAGTAACATCATAATTATTTGATATGTAATTCGGCACAGAGTGGTGGGGAAGGGGAGGAGGTCACAGGTCGGATACGCGACGTTCAGGTTCGATACACGACGTTGCTTGTGTGTGGGTCTCTGTGGGTCTATGTGGGTCTCTGTGGGTCTCTGTGGGTCTCTGTGGGTTTATGTGGATTTATGTGGGTCTCTGTGGGTCTCTGTGGGTTTGTGTGGGTTTGTGGGTCTCTGTGGGTCTCTATGGGTTTGTGGGTCTCTATGGGTTTGTGGGTCTCTGTGGGTCTCTGTGGGTCTCTGTGGGTCTCTGTGGGTCTCTGTGGGTCTCTGTGGGTCTCTGTGGGTTTATGTGGATTTATGTGGGTCTCTGTGGGTCTCTGTGGGTTTGTGTGGGTTTGTGGGTCTCTGTGGGTCTCTATGGGTTTGTGGGTCTCTGTGGGTCTCTGCGGGTCTCTGTGGGTCTCTGTGGGTTTATGTGGATTTATGTGGGTCTCTGTGGGTCTCTGTGGGTTTGTGTGGGTTTGTGGGTCTCTGTGGGTCTCTATGGGTTTGTGGGTCTCTGTGGGTCTCTGTGTGTCCCTGTGGGTCTCGGTGGGTCTCTGTGGGTCTCTGTGTGTCTGATAACCCTCTAATCAACCGAATCCGGTTTTGTCTGGGCCGAGTCCCCACTGGGATCTCATCAACTCTACCCACGGTACCACTACCACCCCCCTCCCCCCTCACGGTGTTGGGGGGGCAGTGTGGGGGGGGGGGCAGTGTGGGGGGGGGCAGTGTGGGGGGGAGGGGGGGCAGCGTCTCTCCCCCTCCCTCCGGGCGCTCCGTCTGTGACCCGGTACCCACCCATTAGCTGGTGCCTGTCTGTGACCCGGTACCCACCCATTAGCTGGTGCCCGTCTGTGACCCGGCACCCACCCATTAGCTAGCGGCACCCACCCATTAGCTGGTGCCTGTCTGTGACCCGGTACCCACCCATTAGCTGGTGCCCGTCTGTGACCCGGTACCCACCCATTAGCTGGTGACACCCACACATTAGCTGGTGCCTGTCTGTGACCCGGTACCCACCCATTAGCTGGTGCCCGTCTGTGACCCGGTACCCACCCATTAGCTGGTGCCCGTCTGTGACCCGGTACCCACCCATTAGCTGGTGCCTGTCTGTGACCCGGTACCCACCCATTAGCTGGTGCCTGTCTGTGACCCGGCACCCACCCATTAGCTGGTGACACCCACACATTAGCTGGTGCCCTTCTGTGACCCGGCGCCCGTCTGTGACCCAGCGCCCGTCTGTGACCCAGCGCCCGTCTGTGACCCCCGCTAGTCCTCCTTGCTCTTGTCGGCTTCTGCGCGCAGCACGTCCATCATGACGTCACGCACGCGGTCGGCCAGCGGCCCTACGTCACTGGCGCCCAGCCCCGCCGTCGGGATGGGGGGCAGCACGGTGAGCGTGATGGTGCCTACGCGGTGACACACACACACAGACAGTCACACAGTCACACACAGTCACACAGTCACAGTCACACAGTCACACACAGTCACAGTCACACACAGACACAGTCACACACAGACACAGTCACACACAGACACACACACACACAGAGACACACACACACACAGAGACACACACACACACACAGAGACACAGTCACACAGAGACACACAGTCACAGTCACACACAGACACAGTCACACACACACAGTCACACACAGTCACACAGTCACACACAGACACAGTCACACACAGTCACACACAGTCACACACAGTCACACAGTCACACACACACACAGACACACACACACACAGAGACACACACACACAGAGACACAGTCACACAGAGACACACAGTCACAGTCACACACAGACACAGTCACACACACACAGTCACACAGTCACACAGACACAGTCACACAGTCACACACACACAGTCACACACAGACACAGTCACACACACACAGTCACACACAGTCACACACAGTCACACACAGTCACACACAGTCACACAGTCACACACACACACACAGACACACACAGACAGAGACACACACACACACACAGAAACACAGTCACACAGAGACACACAGTCACACACACACAGACACAGTCACACAGTCACACACAGTCACATAGAGACACACACACACAGTCACACACAGACACAGTCACACACACACAGTCACACACAGACACAGTCACAGTCACACAGTCACACACACACACACACACAGTCACACACACAGTCACACACAGTCACACACACACACAGTCACAGTCACACACACAGTCACATAGAGACACACACACACAGTCACACACAGACACAGTCACACACACACAGTCACACACAGACACACAGACACACACACACAGTCACACACACACAGACACAGTCACACAGTCACACACAGTCACACACACACAGTCACACAGTCACACACACAGTCACATAGAGACACAGTCACACACACAGAGACACACACACAGACACAGTCACATAGAGACACAGTCACACACACAGAGACACACACACAGACACAGTCACATAGAGACACAGTCACACACACAGAGACACACACACAGACACAGTCACATAGAGACACAGTCACACACACACAGTCACACACACACAGTCACAGTCACACACACACAGTCACACACAGAGACACACACACACAGTCACAGTCACACACACAGTCACACACACACACAGTCACACACAGACACACAGAGACACAGTCACACAGTCACAGTCACACAGAGTCACACAGTCACAGTCACACAGAGTCACACAGTCACACACAGACACAGTCACACACACACAGTCACAGTCACACACAGTCACATAGAGACACACACACAGTCACACACACAGTCACAGTCACACACACAGTCACACACACAGTCACAGTCACACACACAGTCACAGTCACACACAGTCACACACACACACAGTCACACACAGTCACACACAGTCACACAGTCACACACACAGTCACACAGTCACACACATACAGTCACACAGTCACACACACAGACACAGTCACATAGAGACACAGTCACACACACACAGTCACACACACACAGTCACAGTCACACACAGACACAGTCACACACACACACAGTCACACAGTCACAGTCACACAGTCACACAGTCACAGAGACACACACACAGTCACACACACACACAGACACACACACACACAGACACACACACACACAGTCACACACACACAGACACAGTCACACACACACAGACACACACAGTCACACACACAGACACAGTCACACACACAGTCACACACACACACAGTCACACACAGACACAGACACACACAGTCACACACACAGTCACACACAGTCACACACAGTCACAGTCACACACACAGTCACACACACAGACACAGCGACACACACAGTCACACACACAGAGTCACACACAGTCACACAGTCACACACAGACACAGTCACATAGAGACACACACACACAGTCACACACACACACAGTCACACAGTCACACACAGACACAGTCACATAGAGACACACACACACAGTCACACACACACACAGTCACACAGTCACACACAGACACAGTCACATAGAGACACACACACACAGTCACACACACACACAGTCACACAGTCACACACAGACACAGTCACATAGAGACACACACACACAGTCACACACACACAGTCACACAGTCACACACAGACACAGTCACATAGAGACACACACACACAGTCACACACACACACAGTCACACAGTCACACACAGACAGTCACATAGAGACACACACACACAGTCACACACAGACACAGTCACATAGAGACACACACACAGTCACACACAGACACAGTCACATAGAGACACACACAGTCACATAGAGACACAGTCACACACACAGTCACATAGAGACACAGTCACACACACAGTCACATAGAGACACAGTCACACACACACAGTCACACACACAGTCACACACACACAGTCACACACACAGTCACATAGAGACACAGTCACACACACATTCACATAGAGACACAGTCACACACACACAGTCACACACAGTCACATAGAGACACACACAGTCACATAGAGACAGTCACACACACAGTCACATAGAGACACAGTCACACACACACAGTCACACACACACAGTCACACACACACAGTCACACACACACAGTCACACACACAGTCACATAGAGACACAGTCACACACACACAGTCTCACACACACACACAGTCAAAAAGACAAAGATCCCCCATATAGCCTTAACAGACTGTAGGGGCAAGTGCTGTTAGCGAGCACCTATGAAGGCCGGTAACGGTACACGAGGGGGTGGGTGGCCAGCACCACGCCCGACCGCCTTTGTCTCCCTAGTGGCAATGTTTACACACTGCACCAGGTACTCATTAACAATTGCCCCAGGGGCACTAGCAAGTGCCCCAGGCGCACTAACAATTGCCCCAGGGGCGGTAGCAATTGCCCCAGGGGCACTAGCAATTGCCCCAGGGGCACTAGCAATTGCCCCAGGCGCACTAGCAATTGCCCCAGGCGCACTAACAATTGCCCCATGGACACTAGCAATTGCCCCATGGGCAACTAGCAATTGCCTCAGACGCACTAGCAATTGCCCCATGGGTGGTAGCAAATGCCCCAGGGGCACTAGCAATTGCCCCAGGGGCACTAGCAATTGCCCCATGGGCACTAGCAATTTCCCCAGGGGCACTAACAATTGCCCCAGGGGCACTAGCAATTGCCCCAGGGGCGGTAGCAATTGCCCCAGGGGCGATAGCAATTGCCCCAGGGACAGTAGCAATTGCCCCAGGGGCACTAGCAATTGCCTCAGGGGCACTAGCAATTGCCCCATGGGTGGTAGCAAATGCCCCAGGGGCACTAGCAATTGCCCCAGGGGCACTAGCAATTGCCCCATGGGCACTAGCAATTTCCCGAGGGGCACTAGCAATTGCCCCAGGGGCGGTAGCAATTGCCCCATGGGTGGTAGCAAATGCCCCAGGGGCACTAGCAATTGCCCCAGGGGCACTAGCAATTGCCCCATGGGCACTAGCAATTTCCCGAGGGGCACTAGCAATTGCCCCAGGGGCGGTAGCAATTGACCCAGGGGCGATAGCAATTGCCCCAGGGGCAGTAGCAATTGCCCCAGGGGCGATAGCAATTTCCCCAGGGGCAGTAGCAATTACCCCAGGGGCACTAGCCATTGCCCCAGGGGCACTAGCAATTGCCCCAGGCGCACTAACAATTGCCCCATGGGCACTAGCAATTGCCCCAGGGGCGGTAGAAATTGCCCCAGGAGCACTAACAATTGCCTCAGGGACACTAGCAATTACCCTATGGGCGGTAGCAATTGCCCCAGGGGCACTAGCAATTGCCCCAGAAGCACTAGCAATTGCCCCAGGGGCACTAGCAATTGCCCCAGGCGCACTAGCAATTGCCCCAGGGGCACTAGCAATTGCCGCATGGGCATTAGCAATTGCCCCAGGGGCGATAGCAATTGCCCCAGAGGCAGTAGCAATTGCCCCAGAGGCGATAGCAATTTCTCTAGGGGCAGTAGCAATTACCCCAGGGGCACTAGCCATTGCCCCAGGGGCACTAGCAATTGCCCCAGGCGCACTAGCAATTGCCCCAGGAGCACTAGCAATTGCCCCAGGGGCACTAGCAATTGCCCCAGGAGCACTAACAATTGCCCCAGGGGCACTAGCAATTGCCCCAGGAGCACTAACAATTGCCCCAGGGGCACTAGCAATTGACCCAGGGGCACTAGCAATTGCCCCAGGGGCACTAGCAATTGCCCCAGGGACACTAACAATTGCCCCAGGGGCACTAGCAATTTCTCCAGGGGCACTAGCAATTGACCCAGGGGCACTAGCAATTGCCCCAGGGACACTAACAATTGCCCCAGGGGCGATAGCAATTGCCCCAGGGGCAGTAGCAATTACCCCAGGGGCGATAGCAATTACCCCAGGGGCACTAGCAATTGCCCCAGGAGCACTAACAATTGCCCCATGGGCACTAGCAAGTGCCCCAGGCGCACTAACATATTCCCCAGGGGCAGTAGCAATTACCCCAGGGGCACTAGCCATTTCCCCAGGGCCACTAACAATTGCCCCAGGCGCACTAGCAATTGCCCCAGGCGCACTAACAATTGCTCCATGGGCACTAGCAATTGCCCCAGGGGCGGTAGCAATTGCCCCAGGGGCACTAGCAATTGCCCCAGGGACACTAACAATTGCCGCAGGGGCGGTAGCAATTGCCCCAGGGGCACTAGCAATTGCCCTAGGGGCCCCAGCGGCAATTGCCTCTATAGGCACCTCCCGTTGCTCGTGGCCCATGGGGGTGGTGGTGGGTGGTGGGGGGTGGTGGTGGGTGGTGGGGGGTGGGGCTCGTTCGACCATACTTCACCGCACCTGGTTTGAAGATCTTCTTCTCCTTGCTGTAGAAGCTGCTGTAGTTGGAGAACACGGCCGGCACGATGGGAACCTGGGGGGCCGTCCATAAATGACGTTACGTGATTTTTGACCCCCCCCCCTTCGTCACACAGCGTCAAATATGACGTCACAAAGCTCTGCCCCCCCCCCAACCACAAATATAATTTAAAAAATGCTTCAAATCGCTTTAAACTATTGTCACTGTAGTAGTGCGTATTTAATGTAGCGCTGCCACTCTGATGTTGTAATTAAGTAGAACGTGTTGTGTCTATATTTATTTATAAAGTTGCGCAATTTGATGTGACGTCACATTTCTCAAACCCCCCCCCCCCCCGCCGCAGGTGCGTGACGTCATTTATGGACGGCCCCCTAGCCTGGCACAATGTCACCACCGGCGGAGGGAGCAGATTTGTTGTTGTGTGGTGGGGGGGGGGGCGTGGTTTGCGGTTAGAAGTGTGGTCTGTGTGGTTGGGGGCGTGGTCTGCGACGTTGGGGGTGTGGTCTGCGAGGTTGGGGGTGTGGTCTCTGTTTGGGGGCGCGGCCTCAATCTGGTGGGGGCGTGGTCTGTGGTTGAGGGCATGGTCTGTGATTGGGGGGCGTGGTCTGCGGTTGGGGGCGTGAACTGTGGCAGGGGCGTGGTCTGTGGTTGGGGGCATTGCCTTGGTGTATTTGGGGCGTGATCTGTGGTTGAAGGCGTGGCCTCTGTGGTTGGGGGCGCCGCGCTTGAAGGGCAGGAGGTCGTTGCCGTGGTTACGGGTACCCTGCGGTTGGGGGCGTGAACTGTGGCGGGGGCGTGGTCTGTGGTTGGGGGCGTGGTCTGTGGTTGGGGGCGTGGCCTCTGTGGTTGGGGGCGTGATCTGGCTACCTGTCCCTGCACCGCGAGGTGGAAGGCGCCGCGCTTGAAGGGCAGGAGGTCGTTGCCGTGGTTACGAGTACCCTGCGGTTGGGGGCGTGAACTATGGCGGGGGCGTGGTCTGTGGTTGGGGGCGTGGCCTCTGTGGTTGGGGGCGTGGTCTGGCTACCTGTCCCTGCACCGCGAGGTGGAAGGCACCGCGCTTGAAGGGCAGGAGGTCGTTGCCGTGGTTACGGGTACCCTCCGGGAACATCCAGAGGCGGAGCTGGGACACGGAAAGACAGGGGGGGGGAGACACGGGGGGGGGGAGACACGGGGGGGGGAGACACGGGGGGGGGAGACACGGGGGGGGGAGACACGGGGGGGGGAGACACGGGGGGGGAGACACGGGGGGGGAGACACGGGGGGGGGGAGACACGGGGGGGAGATCGAACCCACGACCTCCTGTAGACCAGGCGAGGTAGTTAACATCTCCTAGCCACCGTGATGATGAGTCTATGGGTCTCTGCGTGATGAGTCTATGGGTCTCTGTGTGGTGAATCTGTGGGTCTCTGAGTGGTGAGTCTATGGGTCTCTGAGTGGTGAGTCTGTGGGTCTCTGAGTAATGAGTCTATGGGTCTCTGAGTGGTGAGTCTGTGGGTCTCTGAGTGATGAGTCTATGGGTCTCTGAGTGGTGAGTCTGTGGGTCTCTGTGTGATGAGTCTACGGGTCTCTGTGTGATGAGTCTATGGCTCTCTGTGTGATGAGTCTATGGGTCTCTGCGTGATGAGTCTACGGGTCTCTGTGTGGTGAGTCTGTGGGTCTCTATGTGGTGAGTCTACGGGTCTCTGTGTGATGAGTCTATCGGTCTCTGTGTCATGAGTCTACGGGTCTCTGTGTGATGAGTCTACGGGTCTCTGAGTGGTGAGTCTACGGGTCTCTGTGTCATGAGTCTATGGGTCTCTGTGTCATGAGTCTATGGGTCTCTGTGTGATGAGTCTATGGGTCTCTGTATGATGAGTCTATGGGTCTCTGAGTGATGAGTCTATGGGTCTCTGTGTGATGGGTCTACGGGTCTCTGTGTGATGAGTCTACGGGTCTCTGTGTGATGAGTCTGTGGGTCTCTGTGTGATGAGTTTGTGGGTCTCTGTGTGATGAGTCTATGAGTCTCTGTGTGGTGAGTCTATGGGTCTCTGTGTGATGAGTCTATGGGTCTCTGTGTGATGAGTCTGTGGGTCTCTGTGTGATGAGTTTGTGGGTCTCTGTGTGATGAGTCTATGAGTCTCTGTGTGGTGAGTCTATGGGTCTCTGTGTGATGAGTCTATGGGTCTCTGAGTGATGAGTCTATGGGTCTCTGTGTGACGAGTCTATGGGTCTCTGTGTGAAGAGTCTATGGGTCTCTGAGTGGTGAGTCTACGGGTCTCTGAGTGATGAGTCTATGAGTCTCTCTGTGTGATGAGTCTGTGCGTCTCTGTGTGATGAGTTTGTGGGTCTCTGTGTGATGAGTTTGTGGGTCTCTGAGTGATGAGTCTATGGGTCTCTGTGTGATGAGTCTGTGGGTCTCTGAGTGGTGAGTCTACGGGTCTCTGAGTGATGAGTCTATGAGTCTCTCTGTGTGATGAGTCTGTGGGTCTCTGTGTGATGAGTCTATGGGTCTCTATGTGATGAGTCTATGGGTCTCTGTGTGATGAGTCTATGGGTCTCTGTATGATGAGTCTATGGGTCTCTGTGTGATGAGTCTATGGGTCTCTGTGTGATGAGTCTATGGGTCTCTGTATGATGAGTCTATGGGTCTCTGAGTGATGAGTCTATGGGTCTCTGTGTGATGGGTCTACGGGTCTCTGTGTGATGAGTCTACGGGTCTCTGTGTGATGAGTCTGTGGGTCTCTGTGTGATGAGTTTGTGGGTCTCTGTGTGATGAGTCTATGAGTCTCTGTGTGGTGAGTCTATGGGTCTCTGTGTGATGAGTCTATGGGTCTCTGTGTGATGAGTCTGTGGGTCTCTGTGTGATGAGTTTGTGGGTCTCTGTGTGATGAGTCTATGAGTCTCTGTGTGGTGAGTCTATGGGTCTCTGTGTGATGAGTCTATGGGTCTCTGAGTGATGAGTCTATGGGTCTCTGTGTGACGAGTCTATGGGTCTCTGTGTGAAGAGTCTATGGGTCTCTGAGTGGTGAGTCTACGGGTCTCTGAGTGATGAGTCTATGAGTCTCTCTGTGTGATGAGTCTGTGCGTCTCTGTGTGATGAGTTTGTGGGTCTCTGTGTGATGAGTTTGTGGGTCTCTGAGTGATGAGTCTACGGGTCTCTGAGTGATGAGTCTATGAGTCTCTCTGTGTGATGAGTCTGTGCGTCTCTGTGTGATGAGTTTGTGGGTCTCTGTGTGATGAGTCTGTGGGTCTCTGAGTGGTGAGTCTACGGGTCTCTGAGTGATGAGTCAATGGGTCTCTGTGTGATGAGTCTATGGGTCTCTGTGTGATGAGTCTATGGGTCTCTGTGTGACGGGTCTATGGGTCTCTGTGTGATGAGTCTATGGGTCTCTGTGTGATGAGTCTATGGGTCTCTGTGTGATGAGTCTATGAGTCTCTCTGTGTGATGAGTCTGTGCGTCATCTCTCCATCCCGTGAGTCAGCGTCGGCCCGTACGTCTTGAGGCCGCAGGGAGCGTGCGAACTTGGCGACGGCCTCCTTGGCCCTGTCGGGGTTCCTGCGGTCGATGAAGAGCGTCCCGCAAAGGTAGGAGGCGAGGCCGAAGGGTCCCGTGTACAGCATGATCTCGCGCTTGGCCACCAGCACGCCACGCTCCGGCAGGAACTCCATCATTCCTGGGGGACGCAGCGCCGGCGCCGGCGCCAGTGCCGGTACCGGTGCCGGTGCCGGTGCCGGGGGCGGCGGCGGCGGCGGCGGGGGGGGGTGGGGTCAGGCGGAGTGGCGGAGCGGCGCCGCCGCCGCCGATTCTTCGGCGGCGTCGGCGATTCGTCATCGGCGGCAGCGGCATCAGCAGCGGCGCTCACGCACACACGCACGTGTGTGCGTGTGTGCGTGTGCCTGCGTGTGTGTGTGACGCACACACACGCAGGCACACGTGCGTGTGTGCGTGTGCGTCACACACACACGCACACACATACGCACACACGCACACACACACGCACACACACACGCACACACACACGCACACACACACACGCACGCACACACGCACACACATACGCACACACGCACACACACACGCACACACACACGCACACACGCACACACATACGCACACACGCACACACACACGCACACACATGCACACACACACACGCACACACGCACACACACACACGCACACACACACACACGCACGCGTGTGTGTGTGTGTGCGTCACACCCGCATCACGCTCGCCACGCACGCGCAACGCGTCACAACCACACGTGCGTCACACCCACACACGAGTGCGTCACACACACGAACACGCACACACGTGAACGTCACACACACACACACACGAGTGCGTCACATCCACACACACGCGCATGCGTCACACCCCCGCGCGTGCGTCACACCCACACGCACACACACGCGCGTCACACCCACACACACGCGCATGCGTCACACCCCCGTGCGTGCGTCACACCCACACACACACACGCGTCACACCCACACACACGCGCGCGTCACACCCACATGCACACGCACGTCACACCCACACCCACACGTGCGTCACACCCACCCACACGCACGTCACACCCACACCCACACGTGCGTCACACCCACGTCACACCCACGTCACACCCACGTCACACCCACGTCACACCCACGTCACACCCACGTCACACCCACACGCGCGAGAGCACGCGTCACACACCGAGGAAGTCGAGCGAGCTCTGGTGGTTGGAGACGATGACGCAGGGTCCCGAGCCGCTCATCCGCTCCCCGCCCAGCGACGTGTACGTGATGCCGATCAGGCGCTTGGTGTGACGCCCCAGCCGTGACGCTATCCTGCGGGGGCAAGGGGGGAGGGGGGGCAAGGGGGGGGGCAAGGGGGGGGGCAAGGGGGGGGGCAAGGGGGCGTAGCCGGTTACTTCGGTGAAAAGGAGCTTTGTGGCTCATCAGATTCTCGCCGTACGAATTAATGTTCCGATTCTCCCACACGCACACACACATACACACATCGCCACGGTGCCAGGCTAGGTGCAGGTGAAGCGCCGAAGGCTGTCACTGCATCCAGGAGCCATGGGTTGGCTGCTGTGCCAGGCTAGGTGCAGGAGGTGACGGGGCAGACCCAGGTGCTATGGGTTGACTGGCTGTGCCAGGCTAGGTGCAGGAGGTCACGGGACAGACCCAGGTGCCACTCACAGAGATTGTAGGGGCAAGTGCTGTTAGCGAGCACCTATTAAGGCCGGCACGGCACACGAGGGGGTGGGTGGCCAGCACCACGCCCGGCCGCCTTTGTCTCCCTAGTGGCAATATTTACACACCGCACCAGGTACTCATTTGAGGCTGAGTCGACCTCGGAGAGGCCCAGGACCGGTTCAGATAATCGTCACTGGTGGTGTTGGTGGTGATCGCCGGGCTCGTAGAGCAGCGAGCTAACCACTACACCACCGCTCCCCCACACACACACAGTGACACACTCACACACAGTGACACACACACAGTGACACACACAAAGACAGACATACACAGACACACACACAGATAGATACACATGCATACACACAGATAGATACACATGCATATCGACACACACAGAGAGACACACACACAGATAGACACACACACACAGACAGACACACACACACAGATACACAACAACCGCCATTCGCCACTAAGTGGTGGTGACGTCACCATGACGCTTGTGCCAGGCCATGTGCACCTTGAAGCCACGTGAAGTGTCGAACGCCCGAAGGCAGGAGGTCACGGGGCAGACCCAGGTGCCACAGGTCGACTGACTGAGATGACTGGCTGGTGCACCACCGGTGCCCCCTACTGTGCCAACCTGCCGTGCTTTAGCCACCCGGCGCTCCGCTCGTTGTTGTGAGCGTCGCTCCTCCGCCCTCCGTTGTTGTTGGAGGGCGACTGCCTCCAACTGCCCAGTAGCGTCCTTCACGAGTCTCCTCCACAGAGGCCGATCTTGACACCGCTGGTACCAGTCATTGGCAAGTCCACTCAGCTCCACGTCCTCCTGTACCACATCACTCCATCTCTTCTCTAGCCCGTGCCGCGCCCGTTTAGCCCCCTCGATCCGGCCGAACAAAAGCTGTTTCGGCATGCGGTGGCTGGGCATTCGGGCTACATGACCCAGCCAACGCAGCCTTGCCTGCCAGAGGAGCTCACCGATGGGACCTTGCCCAGATCTTTCAAGGATTTGTGAGCTCCTCACAGAATCCAGCCTGGTTAAACCCAGGATGGATCGTAGGCAGGCCAGCCTAAATGTTTCCAACCGGCTAAGATGTTCCATTAAGGGGTCCACGTTTCGCAAGCGTAGTGAAAGGAGAGAATGACCGTGGCCGAGAAGACCTGAAGCTTAGTGCGGAGCGACAGACCAGGTAGCTTCCACACAGCGTTACGCAACCGATGAAAAGATATTGCCGCTCGACTGATTCGGAGTGAGACCTCTGCTGTTAAAATGGAGCCGGTCATAAGCACACTGCCCAGGTATGGGAAACTCTCCACTCTCTCCACAACTGCCCCATCACAGATTGGGAGTTGTGGGGGTGGAGTGTCCGATGGTACAAAATACCCAGGCAGGTGCTTAGTTTTGGTGGGGCTGATGGTAAGGCCCCATCTCTTAGTGGCATGCTCCAGTCTCAGCAGCAGCGTCTCCAACTCCTCCTCTGAATGAGCAGCTATTACCAAATCATCGGCATACATAACGTGGTTGAGCAATAGGGAGCCATCCCTTGACCGCACCCGGGCATCGATCAGCCTCCCATTATATCTGTACCATATGGAGATTCCCCCGGTACAGCTATTGAATGCTTCACGAACTACGTGGTCAAAATAGATGTTAAATAATGTGGGAGCCAGAGGACATCCCTGTCGCACCCCAAGGTGTACAGGGAATGGCTCTGACTCCCGGCCACGTAGTTTTACCCGGGCCCGCTCACCATCATGAAGGTCCTTAATGATCGTGAGCACAGGGTCAGGGACTCCAAAAGCACGAAGAACAACCCAGAGCCCAGGCCTACTGATGGTATCATAGGCCTTGACCAGGTCAATAAAGCAGAGATGTAGGTCTTGTTGGAATTCCCTACACCTTTGCTGTAGCAGACGGAGAGAAAATATGGCATCTGTGCAGGACCGCCCTTTCCTGAAACCGCATTGGGGCTCCGCAAGCCTCTCCTCAGCGTGCTTGGCGAGGCGATGTTGAATAATCCTTGCCAGGACCTTTCCCGGCACACTGAGGAGTGAGATGCCCCTGTAGTTGTTACAGTCTGTGCGGTACCCTTTCTTAAAGAGGGGGACCACCAGGGAATCCTTCCAATCCTGCGGAACCCGTCCAGTGGTCCAGACTGTTGT
The DNA here is from genome assembly GCF_048934315.1 of Petromyzon marinus. Taxonomy (NCBI): domain Eukaryota; kingdom Metazoa; phylum Chordata; class Hyperoartia; order Petromyzontiformes; family Petromyzontidae; genus Petromyzon; species Petromyzon marinus. Next base: position 93,222 of record NW_027423696.1, on the reverse strand, counting down.
TATGATGTCATATAGGGCAGTCTGTGCACAAAAGCCACACTCGCTCAGCATTTCGCTTGGGAGATTATCTCTGCCCGCTGCCTTTCCTGGTCTCAGACTCCGGATCGCCTTCAGTACTTCCTCAACAGATGGTACTTCAGCCAGCCACTCACAGGGGGTGACTTCTTCCAATTTTTGAGGCACCGCAGTCTTAGCAGGGTCATCCTCACTTTGTGCCACAATGTTTTCCTGGCTGAGGGATTTTCCCTCCCCTAGGACCTCACAGAAATGCTCAGCAAATCTGCAAACCTGTTCCTGGGGGTCAGAGATTGGATCACCGTTTTTTCCCCTAATGATGGTAATAGGTGTGGCGCTGCAGGTTGCTTTTTTGATGGAGTTAAATAGAGATTTGTGATCGTGGGCTACTGAGGCAGACTCCATCTCCTCAGCAACCCGCGACCACCACCCATCCTTGCAGCGCCTCACGGCTCTCAGAACCTCCGAGCGAAGGCTGCGGTAAGCCTCCTCATTCTCTGACGTGGGATCCTGTAACCGATGACAGTGGGCCTGTCGCTTTTTCTCAACCATCCTGAACACATCCTTTGTCAGCCAGGGTCTCTGGGGAGGTCCTGACCGCGTACCCAAAGCAGCCATTGCAGCTGCATGACAGTCCTAAACCTCGCCTATTTACCCTCGACATTAGGAGGAGTGGGGGACGATGCCAACCCCAGCCGCAAGCGATGATGAAATTCTCGCTTGCAACTTTCATCAGCTAACTGAGACCAGGCCACTTTAGGTTGGAATGGGGTCCTGGGTGGACACCCACCACCGGAGTGGCAAAATGGCAGGTGCATCTTACAGATGACTAGTCGATGGTCAGAGGGCAGATCAGCTCCACGGTAGGTCCTGGTGTCAAGGACATGGGCTCGCATCCGCTGGTCCGTCACTATGTAGTCCAGCAGATGTTCTTGCTTGGACCCGGCATGCATTCATGATGTTGTGTGGATGCGCCGATGCCGGAACAGCGTGTTGGTAATTACAAGCCCATGGGCTGCACAAAAATCTAGCAGCCTCCTACCGTTGTTATTGAGCTGATCTGGCCCATGCCCTCCAATCACTCCAGACCAGGTGCCAGCATCATGACCAACTCGGGCATTTAAGTCACCCAACAAGATGACTCTATCCCGAGGGGCCACTTTAGCCAGCACCTGTGACAGGAGGTCATAGAAGGCATCTGACTCATCGGCTTTGCCTGCATCCCTCCACGGATGTTCGTCTTCGGTGGGGGCATAAGTAACCATTACCACCACACCTCGCCTCCGGTTGATGGGAAGGCGAGCCCAAAGTAGCCTGGGGCTTACAGCTTCCCGCACCTCACCGCCACGCTCCCACTCACCCTTCATTCTTTTGTTCAAAAGAAGAGCCACACCCTGTTGTTTGGCAGTCTGCTGCCCCGAGTAGAGGACTGTCCACCCCTCATGGTGGCAGGAGCCAGAGCCGGTCCACCGGACCTCCTGAATGCCACATAGATCCAGGCGGTACCGGTCCAGCTCCCGACAGAGCAGTGGCAACCTCTCCTCAGCAGTGTGCGTTCGAACATTCCACGTGGCCATCCGTAGTGGCTTTTCGTTGTTTCTGGAGTAGCCCCGAGGGTAGAGATTCAATCTCCTGGCTCTGCCAATTGGGGTTTGGCCAGGAGACGTCATAGACGCCTGTCCCGCCGGGGCCTCCGGCACAAGCTTATTAGTTACATATTTCAGTTTAACTCGTGGTTTAGTGGTAATTAATTGAAAGTGGAGGGGTTACCAGCCCCTCGCACCCGTCCAGAGCCCCCGTTTAGCCCCTGTGGTGGACACAGATGCCATGAGGGGAGGAGCCAATCGGAATTGGCCCTCTCCCCACACAGCACTGTCCACGACAGAGTTGCCCGTCCGGCACCGCGAGGAGGTAGGGGGTTGTTTTGCCCAACAGACACACACACAGACACACACACACACAGACACACACACAAATGTAATGTCACCTTGAGCGGGAATTAATTGCAGGTCAGCCTAAACACTGCAGGCACAACATCGCTAGCCCTCCGAGTACACAACGCTGTGACGACCACTATTACTCATGCTGCTGCTGCTGCTGCTGCCACCACACGCGTGTGCCACGCTGTACATGGCACACGCGTGCCACGCTATGTATATATGTGTGTGCCACGCTATGTATATATGTGTGTACCACGTTATGTATATGTGTGTGTGTACCACGCTATGTATATATGTGTGTACCACGTTATGTATATATGTGTGTACCACGTTATGTATATGTGTGTGTGTACCACGCTATGTATATATGTGTGTACCACGTTATGTATATGTGTGTGTGTACCACGCTATGTATATATGTGTGTACCACGTTATGTATATATGTGTGTACCACGTTATGTATATGTGTGTGTGTACCACGCTATGTATATATGTGTGTACCACGTTATGTATATGTGTGTGTGTACCACGCTATGTATATATGTGTGTACCACGTTATGTATATGTGTGTGTGTACCACGCTATGTATATATGTGTGTACCACGCTATGCATGTGTGTGTGCCACGCTATGTATATATGTGTGTACCACGCTATGTATATATGTGTGTACCACGCTATGTATATGTGTGTACCACGCTATGTATATGTGTGTGTGTACCACGCTATGTATATATGTGTGTACCACGCTATGTATATATGTGTGTACCACGCTATGTATATGTGTGTGTGTACCACGCTATGTATATGTGTGTGTGTACCACGCTATGTATATATGTGTGTACCACGTTATGTATATGTGTGTGTGTACCACGCTATGTATATATGTGTGTACCACGCTATGTATATATGTGTGTGTACCACGCTATGTATATGTGTGTGTGTACCACGCTATGTATATATGTGTGTACCACGTTATGTATATGTGTGTGTGTACCACGCTATGTATATATGTGTGTACCACGCTATGCATGTGTGTGTGCCACGCTATGTATATATGTGTGTACCACGCTATGTATATGTGTGTGTACCACGCTATGTATATATGTGTGTACCACGCTATGTATATATGTGTGTACCACGCTATGTATATATGTGTGTGTGTACCACGCTATGTATATATGTGTGTACCACGCTATGTATATATGTGTGTACCACGCTATGTATATGTGTGTGTGTGCCACGCTATGTGCCAGCCAACAGGGCCAAAAGTGCCACCCATTTGGGTGGCAGGGGTTGCCAAACGGGGCAGGGGTCACTGTAAGTCACCATCCAAGGGGCACAATCTCAAAGCGCACCCCAAAACATTCTGGGGGGCGGGGGGAGCGGGGGGGGGAAGAGGAGGGGGGGGGAAAGGAGGGGGGGGAAGAGGAGGGGGGGGAAGAGGAGGGGGGGGAAGAGGGGGGGGGAAGAGGAGGGGGGGGGAAGAGGAGGGGGGGGAAGAGGAGGGGGGGAAGAGGAGGGGGGGGACGAGGAGGGGGGGGGGAAGAGGAGGGGGGGGGAGAGGAGGGGGGGGGAAGAGGAGGGGGGGTTATTTATTTATATGTGGAGGTTCACAAAGTGCACCCAGAAAAAAGTGTGGGATTCATTTCGGACTGCACCCCACCCGGGCAAGTCTCGAGTATGAAGTGGGGGGCGGGGGGGGGTTGGGAGGTCTGGATGGTGGGGGGGTTAAGGGGGGTGGGGTGGGGGGTTAAGGGGGGGTGGGGGGGGTTAAGGGGGGGTGGGGGTGTTAAGGGGGGGGGTACAGCGAGCCCTAAAAGTGAAGGCAGCTTCAGCTGAAGTGGCTTACTCGTCCCAGTCTGGTGCCACACCACACTGGGACGACCCTTCACCCCCACGCTGCCACCCCACGCCACCACCCCCACGACACCACACCCCACGACACCACCCCCCACGACACCACCCCCACGACACCACCCCCACGACACCACCCCCATGACACCACACCCACGACACCCACGACACCACCCCCACGACACCACCCCCCACGACACCACCCCCCACGACACCACCCCCACGACACCACCCCCACGACACGACACCCCCACGACACCACCCCCCACGACACCCCCACGACACCACCCTCACGACACCCCCACGACACCACCCTCACGACACCACCCCCACGACACCACCCCCACCACCCCCACGCCACCACCCCCACGACACGACACCCCCACGACACCACCCCCACGACACCACCCCCACCACCCCCACACCCACGACACCCCCACGACACCACCCCCACGACACCCCCACGACACCCACACCCCCACGCCACCACCCCCACGCTCAGCGGACTTCTAAGATACGGGTGGGTGGCGTGCACAAAGAGCTTTGCAGCTCATCGGATTTCTTCAGGACGCCACGGTGCCTGGGAGATGTTGACTACCTCGCCTGGTACACAGGAGGTCGTGGGTTCGATCCCGACCCTGACAACGCCTGCTGCTGCTGTATATTTGGAGTTTGCGTGTCTCTCTCTCTCATCATCATCACGGTGGCTAGGAGATGTTGACTACCTCGCCTGGTGCGCAGGAGGCCGTGGGTTCGATCCCGACCCTGACAACGCCTGCTGCTGCTGTAGATTTGGAGTTTGTGGTGTCTCTCTCATCATTACAATCATCACGGTGGCTAGGAGATGTTAACTACCTCGCCTGATACGCAGGAGGTCGTGGCGTCGATCCCGACGCTGACGTTGCCTGCTGCTGCTGTAGATTTGGAGTCTCTCTCTGCAGGTCCCACGGTTTTTTCCCTCCACATTTAGAATCAACATCACCACACGTTTAGAGTGTTTCGCTGCTGGGACCTTACCTGGTAAATAAAATAGTTTAGTTTAGACCCACAGATATAGATTTACACGGAGACCCGCAGACTCACACAGAGATCCACGGACTATTCTCAATCACACACAGAGACCCACGGACTCACCACACAGAGACCAACAGACTCACCACACAGAGAACAACAGACTCATCACACAGAGACCCACAGACTCACCACACAGACCCACAGACTCACCACACAGAGACCCATAGACTCATCACACAAAGACCCACAGACTCACCACACAGACCCACAGACTCACCACACAGAGACCCATAGACTTATCACACAGAGACCCACAGACTCATCACACAGAGACCCATAGACTCACTACACAGAGACCCATAGACTAACCACACAGAGATCCGCAGACTCACCACACAGAGACCCACAGACTCACCACACAGAGACTCACAGACTCACCACACAGAGACTCACAGACTCACCACACAGAGACCCACAGACTCACCACACAGAGACCCACAGACTCACACAGAGATCCACGGACTATTCTCAATCACACAATGAGACCCACGGACTCACCACACAGAGACCAACAGACTCATCACACAGAGACCCACAGACTCATCACACAGAGACCCACAGACTCATAGACTCACCAAACAGAGACCCACAGACTCACCACGCAGAGACCCACAGACTCACCACGCAGAGACCCATAGACTCATCACACAGAGACCCATAGACTCATCACACAGAGACCCACAGACTCACCACATAGACCCACAGACTCACCACACAGAGACCCAAAGACTCATCACACAGAGACCCATAGACTCACTACACAGAGACCCATAGACTAACCACACAGAGATCCGCAGACTCACCACACAGAGACCCACAGACTCACCACACAGAGACTCACAGACTCACCACACAGAGACTCACAGACTCACCACACAGAGACCCACATACTCACCACACAGAGACCCACAGACTCACACAGAGATCCACGGACTATTCTCAATCACACAATGAGACCCACGGACTCACCACACAGAGACCAACAGACTCATCACACAGAGACCCACAGACTCATCACACAGAGACCCACAGACTCATAGACTCACCAAACAGAGACCCACAGACTCACCACGCAGAGACCCACAGACTCACCACGCAGAGACCCATAGACTCATCACACAGAGACCCATAGACTCATCACACAGAGACCCATAGACTCATCACACAGAGACCCATAGACTCACCACACAGAGACCCATAGACTCATCACACAGAGACCCACAGACTCATCACACAGAGACCCATAGACTCACTCACACAGAGACCCATAGACTCATCACATAGAGACCCATAGACTCATCACACAGAGACCCATAGACTCATCACACAGAGACCCATAGACTCACCACACAGAGACCCATAGACTCATCACACAGAGACCCACAGACTCATCACACAGAGACCCATAGACTCACTCACACAGAGACCCATAGACTCATCACATAGAGACCCATAGACTCATCACACAGAGACCCATAGACTCATCACACAGAGACCCATAGACTCACCACACAGAGACCCACAGACTCACCACACAGAGACCCACAGACTCACCACACAGAGACCCATAGACTCACCACACAGAGACCCACAGACTCACCACACAGAGACCCACAGACTCACCACACAGAGACCCACAGACTCACCACACAGAGACCCACAGACTCACTACACAGAGACCCACAGACTCATCACACAGAGACCCATAGACTCATCACACAGAGACCCATAGACTCATCACACAGAGACCCATAGACTCATCACACAGAGACCCACAGACTCACCACACAGAGACCCACAGACTCATCACACAGAGACCCACAGACTCACCACACAGAGACCCACAGACTCCCATCACTCCCACCCACGCTCGCCGCTGTAAACGCAGAGCGGTGGAGTCACACGGTTGACCTTTGTTGACCTTTGTTGACCTTTGTTGACCGAGACAGATGGCTCAGGGGAAGTCTCCACCGACAACTCTGCCTGTCAAGGTCACCGGCCCTGCCTGTCAAGGTCACCGGCTCTGCCTGTCAAGGTCACCGTCCTGCCTGTCAAGGTCACCGGCTCTGCCTGTCAAGGTCACCGGCTCTGCCTGTCAAGGTCACCGGCTCTGCCTGTCAAGGTCACCGGCTCTGCCTGTCAAGGTTACCGCCGCACTTGACCAGGGCCCAGCACGGCACGTGGGGAGGCACGGGAGGGGTCAAGAGGTCACGGCAGTTCAAGTGCCCCGTGTCGGACTCGCGATTGGTCGGTCCGGTATGTGCGGAATGTGTGTTAAATACGGGACACGGGTCTCCTCTGTGCGAGTCTGTGGGTCTCCGTGTGAGTCTGTGTGTCTCTGTGTGAGTCTGTGGGTCTCTGTGTGGTGAGTCTGTGGGTCACCGTGTGAGTCTACGGGTCTCTGTGTGAGTCTATGGATTTCTGTGTAAGTCTACGGGTCTCTGTGTGAGTCTGTGGGTCTCTGTGTGAGTCTACGGGTCTCTGTGTAAGTCTACGGGTCTCTGTGTGAGTCTACGGGTCTCTGTGTGAGCCTACGGGTCTCTGTGCGAGTATATGGGTCTCTGTGCGAGTCTATGGGTCTCTGTGTGAGTCTGTAGGTCTCTGTGAGTCTATGGGTCTCTGTGTGAGTCTACGGGTCTCTGTGTGAGTCTATGGGTCTCTGTGTGAGTCTATGGGTCTCTGTGTGAGTCTATGGGTCTCTGTGTTACCCCACTGCCCCACCCTCCCCTAACCACCCCCCACTCCCCCATCCCCCCTCTCACCCCCGCGCAGGTAACAACGTTTCACTGGCAGTGCTAGGGGGGTTACGCAACACGTGGGCGTGGGATGACTCTCTCACCTCGCCACGCAGGTGTGTGTGTGTGTGTCTGTGTGTGTACACGTGTGTGTGTGTCTGTGTATGTGTGTGTGTCTGTGTATGTGTGTGTGTCTGTGTGTCTGTGTGTGTGTGTGTCTGTCTGTGTGTGTGTGTCTGTGTGTCTGTCTGTGTGTGCGTGTCTGTCTGTGTGTGCGTGTGTATGTGTGTCTGTGTATGTGTGTGTGTCTGTGTATGTGTGTGTGTCTGTGTGTGTGTCTGTGTGTGTGTATGTCTGTGTGTGTGTCTGTGTTGGCTGGGTCATGTAGCCCGCATGCCCAGCCACCGCATGCCGAAACAGCTTTTGTTCGGCCGGATCGAGGGAGCCAAACGGGCGCGGCACGGGCTAGAGAAGAGATGGAGTGATGTGGTACAGGAGGACGTGGAGCTGAGTGGACTTGCCGATGACTGGAACCAGCGGTGTCAAGATCGGCCTCTGTGGAGGAGGCTCGTGAAGGACGCTACTGGGCAGTTGGAGGCAGTCGCCCTCCAACAACAACGGAGGGCGGAGGAGCGACGCTCACAACAACGAGCGGAGCGCCGGGTGGCTAAAGCACAGCGAGTTGGCACAGTAGGGGGCACAGGTGGTGCATCAGCCAGTCATCTCAGTCAGTCGACCCGTGGCACCTGGGTCTGCCCCGTGACCTCCTGCCAGCGGGCGTTCGACACTTCATGTGGCCTCAAGGTGCACATGGCCTGGCACAAGCGTCGTGGTGACGTCACCGCCACTTAGTGGCGAATGGCGGTTGTTGTTGTGTGTGTGTCTGTGTGTGTGTTTATGTGTGTGTGTCTGTGTTTCTGTGTGTGTGTCTGTCTGTGTGTGTGTCTGTGTGTGTGTCTGTGTGTGTGTCTGTGTGTGTGTGTCTGTGTGTGTGTATCTGTGTGGGTGTCTGTGTGTGTGTCTGTGTGTGTGTGTGTATCTGTGTGGCTGTCTGTGTGTGACTTACACAGCGACCCGTAGAGACCCATAAACTCACACAGCAGAGACCCACAGACCCACACAGAGACCTGTAGACTCACACAGCAGAGACCCATAGACCCACACAGCAGAGACCCACAGACCCACACAGAGACCCGTAGACCCACACAGCAGAGACCCATAGACTCACACAGCAGAGACCCATAGACCCACACAGCAGAGACCCACAGACCCACACAGAGACCCGTAGACTCACACAGCAGAGACCCATAGACTCACACAGCAGAGACCCACAGACCCACACAGAGACCCATAGCCCCACACAGCAGAGACCCACAGACCCACACAGAGACCCGTAGACTCACACAGAGACCCGTAGACTCACACAGAGACCCACAGACCCACACAGAGACCCGTAGACCCACACAGCAGAGACCCACAGACCCACACAGAGACCCACAGACCCACACAGAGACCCATAGACCCACACAGCAGAGACCCACAGACCCACAAAGCAGAGACCCGTAGACTCACACAGAGACCCACAGACCCACACAGAGACCCATAGCCCCACACAGAGACCCGTAGACCCACACAGAGACCCGTAGACTCACACAGAGACCCGTAGACCCACACAGAGACCCGTAGACCCACACAGAGACCCGTAGACTCACACAGAGACCCGTAGACTCACACAGACACCTACCGACTGCACACCGGTCATCTCCTAGCCACCGTGACGACGACAACGACGAGAGCGAGCGAGCGAGAGCGAGAGACACGCGCGGACCCCAAATGCCCACGCGCATCGGGCGGTTCAAGTGCTCTGACCCACGGCCTCCAGCGCACCGGGGCGAGGTCGCCAACGTCCCCGTGCCCCCCCCAACCACCGCACCTGAGGTTGAGGACGTTCTTGCCGCGGCAGAGGCACGCGGGCAGCATGCAAAACGCCACGAGGCCCATGCACGTGGTGTAGAGCGCCATCTTGCAGTGGTGCTGGAGGGCGCCGCTGGACCAGCGAGAGGCGGCCGCCAGCGCCGCGAGGGCCCCCAGCAGGGCCCACAGGGCCCACAGCAGGGCCCACAGCAGGGCCCACAGCTGGGCCCACAGCTGGGCCCGCAGGAGTTGCCACATTGAGGCGGTCGCGATGTCCGGGCCTCGGGGGGTGGGGCTGGGGTGTGGGGAGGGGTGGGGTGGGGGTGGGGGGTGGAGGGAGGGAGGGAGTGGAGGCAGGGAGTGGAGGGAGGGGAGGGAGGGAGGGGAGGGAAGGGGAGGGAGGAGGGAGGGGAGGGAGGGGAGGGAGGAGGGGGAGGGGAGGGAGGGAGGGAGGAGGGGGTGAAGGAGGGAGGGAATGGACAGAGGGGAGGGAGGGGAGGGAGGATAGGGAGGGGAGGGAGGGAGGGGAGGGAGGGAGGGGAGGAGGGAGGGAGGAGGGAGGAGGGGGAGGGATGAGGGGGAGGGAGGAGGGGGAGGGATTGGAGGGAAGCAGGGAGGGGAGGTAGAGGGAGGTGGTGAAGGAGGGAGGGAGGGGAGAGGGGAGCAAGGCCTTTTTGCGACCGACATCATCCACGGCACGAGTCCGCTTGGGTTAAGATCGCGTCAATCTCTCAAATGCTGCGTCGTGAAACCCGCCACCACGGGGACACAGCCAATGTATTAAGCGTTGTGTCACGTGACCAGAACGTTGGGGCCAATTCGTGAGCAAATCCGCTAAATCATGACTGACATGATCAGGCGGGGAGAGCCGGGTTTGTGTGGAGTAATCCTCCCTGCGCCGTCCCTGAAAACGTCGCTTACGAGCGGATGGAAGAAGTCCACGATCTCGACTGCAGGAATCCACACTCTTTGGTTCGCGTGGGTGGGTATGAATGAAAGAGCATTCCATCACGACGCTCCGGTCGCAGCTGACGAGACAATCGCCGTCAGCTCTCGGTGCTGTGGGAGCGTTCCGGGAGGGTTGGGAGAGGCTTTGGAGGCCGAGGCCAAGCCACCTTGGGCCAGCGACACATTCGGCCCCGGCAACGAGCGACGGAGATCCGCGTGGTCGAAGCCCCCTCCTGGCAGGCCACCGATGCGCAGGGACAGCTGCCACTGGGGGTGCCCCTGGGCTAGAACCACACAGCAGCACAGGGACAGCTGCCACTGGGGGTGCCCCTGGGCTAGACCCACACGGCAGCAGCACAGGGACAGCTGCCACTGGGGGTGCCCCTGGGCGAGACCCACACAGCAGCACAGGGACAGCTGCCACTGGGGGTGCCCCTAGGCTAGGCCACACAGCGTCACAGGGACAGCTGCCACTGGGGGTGCCCCTGGGCTAGACCCACACGGCAGCAGCACAGGGACAGCTGCCACTGGGGGTGCCCCTGGGCGAGACCCACACAGCAGCACAGGGACAGCTGCCACTGGGGGTGCCCCTAGGCTAGGCCACACAGCGTCACAGGGACAGCTGCCACTGGGGGTGCCCCTGGGCTAGGCCCACACAGCATCACACACAGACAGCTGCCACTGTAGGTGCCCCTGGGCGAGACCCACACAGCATCACACAGGGACAGCTGCCACTGGGGGTGCCCTTAGGCTAGACCCACACAGCAGCACAGGGACAGCTGCCACTGGGGGTGCCCCTAGGCTAGGCCACACAGAAGCAGCACAGGGACAGCTGCCACTGGGGGTGCCCTTAGGCTAGGCCCACACAGCATCACACACAGACAGCTGCCACTGGGGGTGCCCTTAGGCTAGACCCATACAGCAGCACACAGGGACAGCTGCCACTGGGGGTGCCCCTGGGCTAGAACCACACGGCAGCAGCACACAGGGACAGCTGCCACTGATGGTACCCCTAGGCTAGACCACACAGCAGCACAGGGACAGCTGCCACTGGGGGTGCCCCTAGGCTAGACCCACACAGCATCACACACAGACAGCTGCCACTGGGGGTGCCCCTAGGCTAGACCCACACAGCAGCACACACAGACAGCTGCCACTGTGGGTGCCCCTAGGCTAGACCCACACAGCAGCAGCACACAGGGACAGCTGCCACTGTGGGTGCCCCTAGGCTAGGCCCACACAGCAGCAGCACAGGGACAGCTGCCACTGGGGGTGCCCCTAGGCTAGACCCACACGACAGCACAGGGACAGCTGCCACTGGGGGTGCCCCTAGACTAGACCCACACAGCATCACACACAGACAGCTGCCACTGGGGGTGCCCCTAGGCTAGACCCACACGACAGCACAGGGACAGCTGCCACTGGGGGTGCCCCTGGGCTAGAACCACACGGCAGCAGCACAGGGACAGCTGTCACTGGGGGTGCCCCTAGGCTAGACCCACACGGCAGCAGCACACAGGGACAGCTGCCACTGGGGGTGCCCCTGGGCTAGACCCACACAGCAGCACAGGGACAGCTGCCACTGGGGGTGCCCCTCGGCTAGACCCACACAGCAGCACACAGGGACAGCTGCCACTGGGGGTGCCCCTAGGCTAGACCCACACAGCAGCAGCACACAGGGACAGCTGCCACTGGGGGGGCGCCCCTGGGCTAGGCCCACACAGCATCACACAGGGACAGCTGCCACTGGGGGTGCCCCTTAGGCTAGACCACAGTGGCTGGGGCTGGCCACTCGGGATCCACGCTGCTTTAACCAGAGGCTTGAGCTGGTTTCGAGAAGAGTGGAGGGTGGGGGGGGGTGGTTTTAGATGTTCCGCCGCTGTAACTCTGCACGTGTCAGGGTGTTGCAACACCCCCCCCCACGGTATCACGCTAGCCGAACTCATCCGAGGACGGGGGTCACAGTGAGTCGCGTTCCAACAAAGACGAAGGTCCCCCGTGTAGCCTTCACAGGCTGCAGGGGCAAGTGCCGTTAGCGAGCAGCACCTGTGAAGGCCGGAACGGTACACGCGAGGTTTTGGGTGGCCAGCCGCCTTTGTCTCTCCCCCAGCGGCGATGTTTTACTACACAACGCAGCAGGAGGTAACTCGTTTGAGGCCGAGTCGACCTAGGGGAGGCACCAGGTACCGGTTCAGATAATCGTCGCTGGGTGGCGTTGGCCGTGAGCGGGAATCGAACCCGGGTCGCCAGGTTCGAGGCGCAGCGTGGCGCTAACCGCTGCACCACCGCTCCCCCGCATTGCAACACGCACACGCAGGCAGGCACACCCCATCACAATCAAACCATTGCGACACACGAAGGCAAAGGTGCCCCGTGTAGCCTCGAACAGACCCTCGGGGCAAGTGGCTGTGGCAGTGAGTAGTAGCAGCGCTACCTATGAAGGCTACCGGTCACTGTGACACACACAGAGGGGGTAGGTGTCACACAAAGACAACCCGTGTAGCCCCAGCAGGCTGTTGGGGCAAGTGCTGTTAGTAGCGAGTAGCGGGGGTTGTGTTAATCGTTATGAGCGGTGTAGGGGTGATTGATGGCCGTGAGCGGGAGTGGAACTCGGGTGGCTGGGTGTCACCACACAATAACACTGCACACTAACACACTAACATACACACTATACACTACACACTAACACTATACACTAACACACTAACACTATACACTAACACACAAACACTAACACACTAACACTACACTAAACACTAACATACACTACACTACACAACAACACTACACACTAACACACTACACACTAACACTACACTAACACACTAACACTACACTACACACTAACACTACACTAACACACTACACTACACACTACACTACACACTAACACTACACACTAACACACACTACACACTAACACTACACACACTAACACTACACACACTACACACTAACACACTACACACTAACACTAACACACACTACACACTAACACACTAACACTACACACACTACACACTAACACTACACACACTACACACTAACACACACTAACACACACTAACACACTATCACTACACACTATCACTACACACTAACACTACACACACTACACACTAACACACACTAACACACTACACACACACTAACACTACACTACACACTAACATACACTACACACTAACATACACTACACTACACACTAACATACACTACACTGCACACTACACTACACACTAACACTACACACTAACATACACTGCACTACACACTAACATACACTACACACTAACACAACACACTACACTACACACTAACATACACTACGCTGCACACTACACACTAACACTATACACTAACACACTACACACACTACACACTTACACTATACACTAACACACACTACACTACACACTAACACTACACACTAACATACACTACACTACACACTAACATACACTACACACGAACACTACACACATCACACTCACCACACTAACACTACACACTAACACTACACACTAACACACACTATACTAAACAACTAACACACACTACACACTAACACTATACACTACACTACACACAAACACACTACACTACACACTAACACTACACTACACACTATACACTACACACTACACTATACACTAACACACACTACACTACACACTAACACTGTACACTACTCTACACACTAACACTACACACTAACATACACTACACTACACACTAACACTGCACACTACAGACTAACACTACACACTTACACTATACACTAACACACACTAACACTACACACTAACACACACTACACACACACTAACACTACACACTAAACACTAACACACTACACACTAACACAATATACTAACACACTACACTACACTACACACTAACACTATACACTAACACTACACACTAACACTACACACTAACACTATACACTAACACACACTACACTACACACTAACACTATACACTAACACACGACACACTATACACTAACATACATTACACTACACACTAACACTATACACTAACACACTAACACTACCACTATACACTATCAAACACTACACACTATACACTAACACACACTACACTACACACTAACACTATACACTAACACTACACACTAACACTACACACTAACACACACCACACTACACACTAACACACACTACACTACACACTATACACTATACACACTAACACTAACACACACTACACTACACACTAACATGACACACTACACACTAACACACACGACACTACACACTAACACTACACACTAACACACACGACACTACACACTACACACTAACACTATAAACTAACACACACTACACATTAACACTATACACTAACACACACTACACTACACACTAACACTACACACTAACACTACACACTAACACTACACACTAACACACACTACACTGCACACTACACTACACACTAACACTACACACTAACATACACTACACACTAACACTATACACGACACTACACACTACACTACACACTAACATACACTACGCTGCACACTACACACTTACACTATACACTAACACACACCTCACTACACACTAACACTACACACTAACATACACTACACTACACACGAACATACACTACACACGAACACTACACACATCACACTCACCACACTAACACTACATACTAACACTACACACTAACACACACTAAACTAAACAACTAACACACACTACACACTAACACTATACACTGCACTACACACACTACACACTAACACACACTACACTACACACTAACACTATACACTACACACTACACTACAAACTACACTACACACTACACTATACACTAACACTGTACACTACACTACACACTAACACTGTACACTACACTACACACTAACACTGCACACAACAGACTAACACTACACACTTACACTATACACTAACACACACTAACACTACACACTAACACACACTACACACACACTAACACTACACACTAAACACTAACACACTACACACTAACACAATATACTAACACACTACACTACACACTAACACTATACACTAACACTACACACTAACACTAAACACTAACACACACTACACTACACACTACCACTACACACTAACACTATACACTAACACACGACACACTATACACTAACATACATTACACTACACACTATACACTAACACACTAACACTACCACTATACACTATCAAACACTACACTACACACTATACACTAACACACACTACACTACACACTAACACACACTAACACACTACACTACACACTAACACTACACACTAACACTACACAGTAACACACACTAACACTACACTACACACTAACACTACACACTAACACTACACACTACCACACTAACACTACACTAACACACTAACACTACACACACTAACACTACACACACTACACACTAACACCCTACACACTAACACTACACACTAACACTACACACCACACACTAACACTACACACTAACACTACACAACACACAAACACTATACACTTACACTACACACTAACACACACTACACTACACACTAACACTACACACTAACACTACACACTACAAACTACACACTAACACTACACTACACACTAACACTACACACCACACACTTACACTACACACTAACACTACACACTACACACTTACACACTAACACTATACAGTAACACTACACTCCACACAAATACACACACTAACACACTACACACTAACACACTAACACTACACACACTACATACACACTAACACTACACTCATCACACTCACCACACTAACACTACACAATAACACTACACGCACTAACACTACACTACACACTAACACTACACTACACACTAACACACACTACACTACACACTAACACTACACACCACACACTAACACTATACACTTACACTACACACTAACACTACACACTAACACACTACACACTTACACTACACACTAACACTATACAGCAACACTACACTCCACACAAACACACACACTAACACACTACACACTAACACAACACTACACACACTACATACACACTAACACTACAATCATCACACTCACCACACTAACACTACACACACTAACACTACACACACACTAACACTACACACTAACACACATTAACACTACACACTAACATACACTACACTACACACTAACACTATACACTAACACTACTCACTAACATACACTACACTACACACTAACACTATACACTAACATACACTACACTACACACTATACACTAACACCACACACTAACATACACTACACTACACACTAACACTACACACTAACACTAGACACTAACACACTGCACACTACACTACACGCACTACACACTAACACACACTACACACTAACACACACTACACACTAACACACACTACACTACAGACACTACACACTAACACTGCACACTACACACACCCTAACACTACACACACTAACACTACACACTAACATACACTACACATTAACATACACTACACACTAACACTACACACACTAACACTACACATTAACATACACTACACACTAACACTACACACTAACATACACTACACTAACACTATACACTAACATACACTACACTTTGATTTAAAGCTTTCGTGACTGCAGTAATTCACATACTTAGCTCTTTCGGTAAAGTCACGTTGAAGGGAAACAATAAAATATATTTTATTATTTTATTGTTTCCCTTCAACGTGACTTTACCGAAAGAGCTAAGACTATATACACTACACACACTAACACTATACACTAACATACACCACACTACACACTAACACACACTACACTACACACTAACACTAACATACACTACACTGCACACTACACTACACACTAACACTATACACTAACATACACTACACACTAACACTAGACACTAACATACACTACACTACACACTACCATACACTACACACTACACTACACACTAACACTATACACTAACATACACTACACTACACACTAACATACACTACGCTGCACACTACACACTAACACTATACACTAACACACTACACACACTACACACTTACACTATACACTAACACACACTACACTACACACTAACATACACTAGACACTAACACTACACACATCACACTCACCACACTAACACTACACACTAACACTATACACTAACACACTACACACACTACACACTAACACTATACACTAACACACACTACACACTAACATACACTACACACTAACACTACACACATCACACTCACCACACTAACACTACACACTAACACACACTACACACTAACACTACACACACTAACACTACACACACTACACACTAACACACACTACACACTAACACTAACACACACTACACACTAACACTAACACACACTACACACTAACACACTAACACTACACACTAACACTACACACGAACACACACTAACACACTAACACTACACACACTACACACTAACACACACTACACACTAACACACACTAACACTACACACACTACACACTAACACACACTACACACTAACACACACTACACACACACTAACACTACACTACACTCTAACATACACTACACACTAACATACACTACACTACACACTAACACTAACATACACTACACTGCACACTACACTACACACTAACACTACACACTAACATACACTGCACTACACACTAACATACACTACACACTAACACAACACACTACACTACACACTAACATACACTACGCTGCACACTACACACTAACACTATACATTAACACACTACACACACTACACACTTACACTTACACTATACACTAACACACACTACACTACACACTAACATACACTACACTACACACTAACATACACTACACACTAACACTACACACATCACACTCACCACACTAACACTACACACTAACACACACTAAACTAAACAACTAAGACACACTACACACTAACACTATACACTACACTACACACACTACACACTAACACACCCTACACTACACACTAACACTATACACTACACACTACACTACACACTAACACTGTACACTACACTACACACTAACACTACACACTAACATACACTACACTACACACTAACACTGCACACTACAGACTAACACTACACACTTACACTATACACTAACACACACTAACACTACACACTAACACACACTACACACACACTAACACTACACACTAAACACTAACACACTACATACTAACACAATATACTAACACACTACACTACACACTAACACTATACACTAACATTACACACTAACACACACTACACACTAACACTACACACTAACACTATACACTAACACACGACACACTCTACACTAACATACATTACACTACACACTAACACTAAACACTAACACACTAACACTACCACTATACACTATCAAACACTACACTACACACTATACACTAACACACACTACACTACACACTAACACTACACAGTAACACACACTAACACTACACTACACACTAACACTACACACAAACACTACACACTACCACACTAACACACTACAAACTACACTCTAACACTACAAACTACACACTAACACTACACACTACACTAACACACTACACACTAACACTACACTAACACACTACACACGCTAACACTACACACACTACACACTAACACTACACACTAACACTACACACCCTACACACTAACACTACACACCACACACTAACACTACACACTAACACTACACACCACACACAAACACTATACACTTACACTACACACTAACACACACTACACTACACACTAACACTACACACTAACACTACACACCACACACGAACATTACACACCAACACTACATACTAACACTACACACTACAAACTACACACTAACACTACACACTACACTACACACTAACACTACACACCACACACATACACTTACACTACACACTAACACACTACACACTTACACACTAACACTATATAGTAACACTACACTCCACACAAACAGACACACTAACACACTACACACTAACACACTACACACTAACACTACACACACTACATACACACTAACACTACACTCATCACACTCACCACACTAACACTACACACTAACACTACACACACTAACACTACACACACACTACACACTAACACTAACACACATTAACACTACACACTAACACTACACACTAACACACACTACACTACACACTACACTACATACACACTAACACTACACACTAATACTAACACACTACACTACACACACTACATACACACTAACACTACACACTAATACTAACACACTACACACACTACATACACACTAACACTACACACTAATACTAACACACTACACTACACACACTACATACACACTAACACTACACACTAATACTAACACACTACACACACTACATACACACTAACACTACACTACACACACTACATACACACTAACACTACACACTAATACTAACACACTACACTACACACACTACATACACACTAACACTACACTACACACACTACATACACACTAACACTACACACTAATACTAACACACTACACTACACACACTACATACACACTAACACTACACTACACACACTACATACACACTACACACTAATACTAACAAACTACACTACACACTAATACTAACACACTACACTACACACTAATACTAACACACTACACTACACACTAATACTAACACACTACACTACACACACTACATACACACTAACACTACACACACTACATACACACTACACTACACACTAATACTAACACACTACACTACACATACTACATACACACTAACACTACACTACACACACTACATACACACTACACTACACACTAATACTAACACACTACACTACACACACCACACCCACCTGCTCCTCGCTGTCACCCACACAATGCACACACAACATTCACATGCAGAACCCACGTGGTCCCACTCCCACCCCCCTGTGCCCTCTCGCGATTGGCTGGCGATTCCACACTACGATGACATCGCCCTCCCCCCCATTGATAAAAAAAATTCCTCACACCACCGCCCCCAACCCTGGCCACGCCCCCAATCTCGGCCCCGCCCCCACCACCCCTCCCCGCCACCTTCAATTCGAGAGCTGTGTAGGTCACTGGGGTCAACGGCCGAAACGTCGCCACAACGGTGCCGTGGGGAGGGGGGGGGGGCAGTGAATCCATGTGTTGTGTACATGCCGATGAAGGTCCATTGCTCGAAACGTCGTCTATTATTGTATGGGGTGGCCCAAAAGTCAGGACACATAGGGGTTGTTGTTGTTAAACAGGGTGGCCCAAAAGTTAGGACACATAGGGGTTGTTGTTGTTATACAGGGTGGCCCACAAGTCAGGACACATAGGGGTTGTTGTTGTTATACAGGGGTGGCCCAAAAGTCAGGACACATAGGGGTTGTTGTTGTTATTATACAGGGTGGCCCACAAGTCAGGACACATAGGGGTTGTTGTTGTTGTACAGGGTGGCCCAAAAGTCAGGACACATAGGCGTTATTATTATTATACAGGGTGGCACAAAAGTCAGGACACATAGGGGTTGTTATTAAACAGGGTGGCCCACAAGTCAGGACACATAGGGGTTGTTGTTGTTGTTATACAGGGTGGCCCACAAGTCAGGACACATAGGGGTTGTTGTTGTTATTATTATTATTATACAGGGTGATGATACAGGGCGGAGACACAGGGTTCGAGGTCTTCTGGCCTCTGTGCCGGGACACTGTGCAGGTTGTACGTGGCCGAGCTCCATCCCCGCCTCGAGGCTGCCCCCCCCCCCCCCCCCCCCAGAGCACTCGTCAATCGCCCACGCCGAATGACGACGCCGGTCATGGGTGGAGGGGGAGGGAGTCGGTTCAGGGCTCGCGTGGAAGGTGGAGAGAGGGAGCAGGGTGACTACTGGGAGTGAGAGAGTGACTCAGAGAGAGAGTGAGTCAGAGAGTGACTCAGAGAGAGTGACTCAGAGAGAGGACGACTCGGAGAGTGACTGAGAGAGCGAGTGACTCAGAGAGAGAGTGACTCAGAGAGTGACTCAGAGAGAGAGTGACTCAGAGAGAGGACGACTCGGAGAGTGACTGAGAGTGACTGAGAGAGAGAGTGACTCAGAGAGAGAGTGACTCAGAGAGTGACTCGGAGAGAGAGTGACTCAGAGAGAGTGACTCAGAGAGAGAGTGACTCAGAGAGAGTGACTCAGAGAGAGAGTGACTCAGAGAGAGAGTGACTCAGAGAGAGAGAGTGACTCAGAGAGAGAGTGACTCAGAGAGAGAATGACTCAGAGAGAGAGTGACTCGGAGAGAGAGTGACTCAGAGAGAGAGTGACTCAGAGAGAGAGTGACTCAGAGAGAGAGAGAGAGTGACTCAGAGAGAGAGTGACTCAGAGAGATAGAGAGTGACTCTGAGAGAGAGAGTGACTCAGAGAGAGAGTGAATCAGAGAGAGTGACTCAGAGAGAGTGACTCAGAGAGAGAGAGTGACTCAGAGAGAGAGTGACTCAGAGAGAGAGAGAGTGACTACTGGGAGTGAGAGAGTGACTCAGAGAGAGGACGACTCGGAGAGAGACTGAGGGAGAGAGTGACTCAGAGAGAGACTGAGGGAGAGAGTGACTCAGAGAGAGAGTGACTCGGAGAGTGACTGAGAGAGAGTGACTCAGAGAGAGTGACTCAGAGAGAGAAAGTGACTCGGAGAGTGACTGAGAGAGAGTGACTCAGAGAGAGTGACTCAGAGAGAGTGACTCAGACAGAAGACGACTCGGAGAGTGACTGAGAGAGAGTGACTCAGAGAGAGTGACTCAGAGAGAGAGTGACTCAGAGAGAGAGTGACTGAGAGAGAGTGACTCAGAGAGAGAGAGTGACTGAGAGAGAGATAGTGACTCAGAGAATGACTCAGAGAGAGAGAGTGACTCAGAGAGAGAGTGACTCAGAGAGAGAGTGACTCAGAGAGAGAGTGACTCGGAGAGAGAGTGACTCGGAGAGTGACTGAGAGAGAGTGACTCAGAGAGAGTGACTCAGAGAAAGTGACTCAGAGAGAGTGACTCAGAGAGAGAGAGTGACTCAGAGAGAGAGTGACTCAGAGAGAGTGACTCAGAGAGAGAGACTAAGAGAGAGAGAGTGACTCAAAGAGAGAGACTCAGAGAGAGTGACTCAGAGAAAGACTCAGAGAGAGAGAGAGTGACTCAGAGAGAGAGAGAGTGACTCAGAGAGAGACTCAGAGAGAGTGACTCAGAGAGAGTGACTCAGAGAGAGAGTGACTCAGAGAGAGAGTGACTCAGAGAGAGACTCAGAGAGAGAGTGACTCAGAGAGTGACTCAGAGAGAGAGTGACTCAGAGAGTGACTCAGAGAGAGAGTGACTCAGAGACAGAGTGACTCAGAGAGAGACTCAGAGAGAGTTACTCAGAGAGAGAGAGTGACTCAGAGAGAGAGTGACTCAGAGAGAGTGACTCAGAGAGAGAGAGTGACTCAGAGAGAGAGAGACTCAG
This sequence comes from Petromyzon marinus, assembly GCF_048934315.1. Taxonomy (NCBI): domain Eukaryota; kingdom Metazoa; phylum Chordata; class Hyperoartia; order Petromyzontiformes; family Petromyzontidae; genus Petromyzon; species Petromyzon marinus. The sequence continues at coordinate 70,183 of NW_027423696.1, read as the reverse complement.
AGAGTGACTCAGAGAGTGACTCAGAGAGAGAGTGACTCAGAGAGAGAGAGTGACTCAGAGAGAGAGTGACTCAGAGAGAGTGACTCAGACAGAGAGAGAGAGACTCAGAGAGAGAGTGACTCAGAGAGAGTGACTCAGAGAGAGAGAGAGTGACTCAGAGAGAGAGACTCAGAGAGTGACTCAGAGAGTGACTCAGAGAGAGAGTGACTCAGAGAGAGAGTGACTCGGAGAGAGAGTGACTCAGAGAGAGTGACTCAGAGAGAGAGTGACTCAGAGAGAGAGAGTGACTCAGAGAGAGTGACTCAGAGAGAGAGACTCAGAGAGAGAGAGTGACTCAGAGAGAGAGAGTGACTCAGAGAGAGAGTGACTCAGAGAGAGTGACTCAGAGAGAGAGAGTGACTCAGAGAGAGAGTGACTCAGAGAGAGAGTGACTCAGAGAGAGAGACTCAGAGAGAGAGTGACTCAGAGAAAGACTCAGAGAGAGAGAGAGAGTGACTCAGAGAGAGAGAGATTCAGAGAGAGACTCAGAGAGAGTGACTCAGAGAGAGTGACTCAGAGAGAGAGTGACTCAGAGAGAGAGTGACTCAGAGAGAGACTCAGAGAGAGAGAGTGACTCAGAGAGTGACTCAGAGAGAGAGTGACTCAGAGACAGAGTGACTCAGAGAGAGACTCAGAGAGAGTGACTCAGAGAGAGTTACTCAGAGAGAGGACGACTCGGAGAGAGAGTGACTCAGAGAGAGAGAGAGAGTGACTCAGAGAGAGAGAATGACTCAGAGAGAGAGAGAGAGTGACTGAGAGAGAGTGACGCAGAGAGAGAGTGACTCAGAGAGAGTGACTCAGAGAGAGTTACTCAGAGAGAGGACGACTCGGAGAGAGAGTGACTCAGAGAGAATGACTCAGAGAGGGAGTGACTCAGAGAGAGTGACTCAGAGAGAGTGACTCAGAGAGAGAGAGAGTGACTCAGAGAGAGACTCAGAGAGAGTGACTCAGAGAGAGTGACTCAGAGAGAGAGTGACTCAGAGAGAGAGTGACTCAGAGAGAGACTCAGAGAGAGAGTGACTCAGAGAGTGACTCAGAGAGAGAGTGACTCAGAGAGTGACTCAGAGAGAGAGTGACTCAGAGACAGAGTGACTCAGAGAGAGACTCAGAGAGAGTTACTCAGAGAGAGAGAGTGACTCAGAGAGAGAGTGACTCAGAGAGAGTGACTCAGAGAGAGAGAGTGACTCAGAGAGAGAGAGACTCAGAGAGTGACTCAGAGAGTGACTCAGAGAGAGAGTGACTCAGAGAGAGAGAGTGACTCAGAGAGAGAGTGACTCAGAGAGAGTGACTCAGACAGAGAGAGAGAGACTCAGAGAGAGAGTGACTCAGAGAGAGTGACTCAGAGAGAGAGAGAGTGACTCAGAGAGAGAGACTCAGAGAGTGACTCAGAGAGTGACTCAGAGAGAGAGTGACTCAGAGAGAGAGTGACTCGGAGAGAGAGTGACTCAGAGAGAGTGACTCAGAGAGAGAGTGACTCAGAGAGAGAGAGTGACTCAGAGAGAGTGACTCAGAGAGAGAGACTCAGAGAGAGAGAGTGACTCAGAGAGAGAGAGTGACTCAGAGAGAGAGTGACTCAGAGAGAGTGACTCAGAGAGAGAGAGTGACTCAGAGAGAGAGTGACTCAGAGAGAGAGTGACTCAGAGAGAGAGACTCAGAGAGAGAGTGACTCAGAGAAAGACTCAGAGAGAGAGAGAGAGTGACTCAGAGAGAGAGAGATTCAGAGAGAGACTCAGAGAGAGTGACTCAGAGAGAGTGACTCAGAGAGAGAGTGACTCAGAGAGAGAGTGACTCAGAGAGAGACTCAGAGAGAGAGAGTGACTCAGAGAGTGACTCAGAGAGAGAGTGACTCAGAGACAGAGTGACTCAGAGAGAGACTCAGAGAGAGTGACTCAGAGAGAGTTACTCAGAGAGAGGACGACTCGGAGAGAGAGTGACTCAGAGAGAGAGAGAGAGTGACTCAGAGAGAGAGAATGACTCAGAGAGAGAGATAGAGTGACTGAGAGAGAGTGACGCAGAGAGAGAGTGACTCAGAGAGAGTGACTCAGAGAGAGTTACTCAGAGAGAGGACGACTCGGAGAGAGAGTGACTCAGAGAGAATGACTCAGAGAGGGAGTGACTCAGAGAGAGTGACTCAGAGAGAGTGACTCAGAGAGAGAGTGACTCAGAGAGAGAGAGTGACTCAGAGAGAGTGACTCAGACAGAGAGTGACTCAGAGAAAGAGAGTGACTCAGAGAGTGACTCACAAAGAGAGTGACTCAGAGAGAGTGACTCAGAGAGAGAGTGACTCAGAGAAAGAGAGTGACTCAGAGAGTGACTCAGAGAGAGAGTGACTCAGAGAGAGTGACTCAGAGAGAGAGTGACTCAGAGAGAGAGAGTGACTCAGAGAGAGAGAGAGAGACTCAAAGAGAGAGTGTCTCAGAGAGAGTGACTCAGAGAGAGAGAGTGACTCAGAGAGAGAGTGACTCAGAGAGAGTGACTCAGAGAGAGAGAGAGAGAAAGAGTGACTCAGAGAGAGAGTGACTCCGAGGGAGAGTGACTCAGAGAGAGAGAGAGAGAGTGACTCAGAGAGAGAGAGTGACTCAGAGAGAGAGAGAGACTCAGAGAGAGTGACTCAGAGAAAGACTCAGAGAGAGAGTGATTCAGAGAGAGAGAGAGACTCAGAGAGAGGCTCAGAGAGAGAGTGACTCAGAGAGAGACTCAGAGGGAGAGTGACTCAGAGAGAGAGTGACTCAGAGAGAGTGACTCAGAGAGAGTGTGACTCAGGGAGAGAGTGACTCAGAGAGAGAGAGTGACTGAGAGAGAGTGATTCAGAGAGAGAGAGTGACTCAGAGAGAGAGTGACTCAGGGAGAGTGACTCAGAGAGAGAGAGTGACTCAGAGAGAGAGAGAGTGACTCAGAGAGAGGCTCAGAGAGAGAGTGACTCAGAGAGAGACTCAGAGGGAGAGTGACTCAGAGAGAGAGAGTGACTCAGAGAGAGTGACTCAGAGAGAGAGTGACTCAGGGAGAGAGTGACTCAGAGAGAGAGAGTGACTGAGAGAGAGTGACTCAGAGAGAGAGTGACTCAGAGAGAGAGTGACTCAGGGAGAGTGACTCAGAGGGAGAGTGACTCAGAGAGAGAGAGAGTGACTCAGAGAGAGTGACTCAGAGAGAGAGAGAGACTCAGAGAGTGACTCAGAGAAAGACTCAGAGAGAGAGAGAGTGACTCAGAGAGAGAGTCAGAGGGAGAGTGACTGAGAGAGAGTGACTCAGAGAGAGAGTGACTCAGGGAGAGAGTGACTCAGAGAGAGAGTGACTCAGAGAGAGAGTGACTCGGAGAGAGAGTGACTCAGAGAGAGAGTGACTCAGAGAGAGAGTGACTCAGAGAGAGAGAGTGACTCAGAGAGTGACTCAGAAAGAGAGTGACTCAGAGAGAGTGACTCAGAGAGAGAGTGACTCAGAGAAAGAGAGTGACTCAGAGAGTGACTCAGAGAGAGAGTGACTCAGAGAGAGTGACTCAGAGAGAGAGTGACTCAGAGAGAGAGAGTGACTCAGAGAGAGAGAGTGACTCAGAGAGAGTGACTCAGAGAGAGAGAGAGTGACTCAGAGAGAGAGTGACTCAGAGAGAGTGACTCAGAGAGAGAGAGAAAGAGTGACTCAGAGAGAGTGACTCAGAGGGAGAGTGACTCAGAGAGAGAGAGAGTGACTCAGAGAGAGAGAGTGACTCAGAGAGAGAGAGAGAGACTCAGAGAGAGTGACTCAGAGAAAGACTCAGAGAGAGAGTGACTCAGAGAGAGAGAGAGAGTGACTCAGAGAGAGGCTCAGAGAGAGAGTGACTCAGAGAGAGACTCAGAGGGAGAGTGACTCAGAGAGAGAGAGAGTGACTCAGAGAGAGAGTGACTCAGAGAGAGGCTCAGAGAGAGAGAGTGACTCAGAGAGAGACTCAGAGGGAGAGTGACTCAGAGAGAGAGAGTGACTCAGAGAGAGTGACTCAGAGAGAGAGTGACTCAGGGAGAGAGTGACTCAGAGAGAGAGTGACTGAGAGAGAGTGACTCAGAGAGAGAGTGACTCAGAGAGAGAGTGACACAGGGAGAGTGACTCAGAGGGAGAGTGACTCAGAGAGAGAGTGACTCAGAGAGAGTGACTCAGAGAGAGAGAGAGAGTGACTCAGAGAGAGAGTCAGAGGGAGAGTGACTGAGAGAGAGAGAGTGACTCAGAGAGAGAGTGACTCAGGGAGAGAGTGACTCAGAGAGAGTGACTCAGAGAGAGACTCAGAGAGAGTGACTCAAAGAGAGTAACTCAGAGAGAGAGTGACTCAGAGAGAGTGATTCAGAGAGAGTGACTCAGAGAGAGAGAGTGACTCAGGGAGAGAGTGACTCAGAGAGAGTGACTCAGAGAGAGACTCAGAGAGAGTGACTCAGAGAGAGTGACTCAGAGAGAGTGACTCAGAGAGAGTGACTCAGAGAGAGAGTGACTGAGAGAGAGTGACTCAGAGAGAGAGAGTGACTCAGAGAGAGAGTGACTCAGAGAGTGACTCAGAGAGAGTGACTCAGAGAGAGTGACTCAGAGAGAGAGAGAGTGACTCAGAGAGAGAGTGACTGAGAGAGAGAGTGACTCAGAGAGAGAGTGACTCAGAGTGACTCAGAGAGAGAGTGACGCAGAGAGAGAATGACTCAGAGAGTGACTCAGAGAGAGTGACTCAGAGAGAGAGTGACTCAGAGAGAGAGTGACTCAAAGAGAGAGAGTGACTCAGAGAGAGAGTGACTCAGAGAGAGAATGACTCAGAGAGTGACTCAGAGAGAGAGTGACTCAGAGAGAGAGAGAGAGTGATTCAGAGAAAGAGAGAGAGCGTGACTCAGAGAGAGAGAGAGTGACTCAAAGAGAGAGAGTGACTCAGAGAGAGAGTGACTCAGAGAGAGTGACTCAGAGAGAGAGTGACTCAGAGACATCACAGACACACTCGGACATCTGTGCCAGGTGCCACCTGCACCCGTGCCACCTGCACCTGTACCACCTGCACCCGTACCACCACCACCACCCGTACCACCACCACCCGTACCACCACCACCCGTGCCACCACCACCACCACCACCCGTACCACCAGCACCCGTACCACCACCACCCGTGCCACCACCACCACCACCACCACCACCCGTACCACCACCACCACCCGTGCCACCAACACCACCACCCGTACCACCACCACCACCCGTTCCACCACCACCCGTACCACCACCACCACCACCCGTTCCACCACCACCCGTGCCACCACCACCACCCGTTCCACCACCACCACCCGTTCCACCACCACCCGTGCCACCACCACCCGTGCCACCTGTACCCGTACCACCTGCACGCACGTCACTGCGTGCCCCAGTGGCACATCAGGGGGACATTGGCAAGAGAGCGGGACGGTCTACACCGTGCGATAAAAAAAAGATCACAAAGACAAAGATCCCCCGTGTAGCCTCAACGGAATGTCGGGGCAAGTGCTGTTCATATATCTGCAGTGCACGCAAAGACCCAGGTGGTGCCCGTGGGTTGAAGGGGTAATTGACTGAGTGGGTGGGTGACTGAGTGGCTGGGTTAGTGGGTGAGTGAGTGGGTGAATGTCTGGGTGAGTGTCTGGGTGAGTGAGTGGGTGAGTGTCTGGGTGAGTGGATGAATGTCTGGGTGAGTGGGTGAGTGTATGGGTGAGTGGGTGGGTGACTGAGCGAGTGACCGAGTGAGTGACTGGGCGAGTGTCTGGGTGAGTGGGTGAGTGTCTGGGTGAGTGAGTGTCTGGATGAGTGGGTGAGTAGGTGAGTGGGTGGGTGAGTGTCTGGGTGAGTGAGTGGGTGAGTGTCTGGGTGAGTGAGCGAGTGAGTGTCTGGATGAGTGAGTGAGTGGGTGAGTGAGTGTGTGAATGTCTAGGTGAGTGGATGAGTGACTGGGTTAGTGGGTGGGTGGATGAGCGAGTGACCGAGTGAGTGACTGGGCGAGTATCTGGGTGAGTGGGTGAGTGTCTGGGTGAGTGGGTGAGTGACTGGTTGAGCGTCGGGGTGAGTGGGTGAGTGAGTGGGTGAGTGAGTGTCTGGGTGAGTGGTTAAGTGAGTAGGTGTCTGGGTGAGTGGATGAGTGACTGGGTTAGTGGGTGGGTGGATGAGCGAGTGACCGAGTGAGTGACTGGGCGAGTGTCTGGGTGAGTGGGTGACTGAGCGAATGAGTGAGTGGGTGAGTGTCTGGGTGAGTGAGTGGGTGAGTGTCTGGGTGAGTGGGTGAGTGACTGGGTGAGTGAGTGGGTGAGTGTCTGGGTGAGTGGGTGAGTGACTGGGTGAGTGGGTGGGTGACTGAACGAGTAAACCGAGTGAGTGAGTGGGTGAGTGCCTGGGTGAGTGTCTGGGTGACTGGGTGGGTGTCTGGGTGAGTGGGTGGGTGAGTGAGTGGGTGAGTGAGAGGGTGAGTGGGGGAGTGTCTGGGTGAGTGGGTGAGTGACTGGGTGAGTGGATGAGTGTCTTGGTGAGTGAGTGGGTGAGTGTCTGGGTGAGTGTCTGGGTGAGTGACTGGGTGAGTGTCTGGGTGAGCGGGTGGGTGAGTGAGTGGGTGAGTGAGTGGGTGAGTGTCTGGGTGAGTGGGTGTCTGGGTGAGTGGGTGAGTATCTTTGTGAGTGAGTGGGTGAATGTCTGGGTGAGTGGGTGAGTGAGTGCGTGAGCGGGTGAATGTCTGGGCGAGTGGGTGGATTAGTGGGTGGGTGAGTGGGTGGGTGAGTGGGTGGATTAGTGGGTGGGTGAATGGGTGGATTAGTGGGTGGGTGAGTGGGTGTCTTGGTGAGTGGGTGAATGTCTAGGCGAGTGGGTGAGTGGATGAGTGGGTGGATTATTGGGTGGGTGAGTGGGTGAATCCGTGAGTGGATGAGTGGGTGAGTGTCTGGGCGAGTGGGTGAGTGAGTGAGTGGGTGAGTGAGTGAGTGGGTGAGTGGGTGAGTGACTGGGTGAGTGGGTGAATGTCTGGGCGAGTGGGTGAGTGAGTGAGTGGGTGAGTGGGTGAATGTCTGGTTTAGTGGGTGAGTGGGTGAATCAGTGAGTGCTGCATCATCAAAATTCAAATAAAGGATCAATGTCCGGATGTCATCATCGTGGGCAAAGTCAGTGATGCCACAACCACCACCACCACCACCACAGCCACCGCCACCACCACCACAGCCACCGCCACCACCACCACAGCCACCACCACAACAACCGCCGCCACCACCACCACAGCCACCGCCACCACCACCACAGCCACCGCCACCACCACCACAGCCACCACCACCACAACAACCGCCACCACCACCACCACTACCGTCAGAGCCACCACCGCCACCACCACCACTACCACCACCACTACCGCCACCACAGCCACCACTACCAACCACCTCCACCACCACCATCACTACCCCAACCACCATAACTACCCCTAATCCCCCTTAACATCTTCCGCCTGTTCTCCTGTCACTATGACTACACCGCCACCACCACCACTAGCAGCAGCAACAATAACAACCTTATTCTTGGTTCATATTCTCGGTTCTTTCGGTAAAGTCACCACGTAGAAGGGAAATAAAAAAATAATAAAAAAACAATAAAATTCTCACGTTTAAAAAAACGCCACTTTTTTTCAAATGTTCTTGCTGTGGTTTTCACACCTGATGATGATTGCTGCTTTGTGTTGCAGTGGAAACGGTCGTGAGAATTTTATTGTTTTATATTTTTACTATTTTATTGTTTCCCTTCTACGTGGTGGTGGTGACTTTACCGAAAGAACCAAGAATATGAATCCCTGCAGTCACGAAAGCTTTAAATCAAAATATTATTGGTTCTTTCGGCAGTCACGTAGAAGGGAAATAAAAAATGAATATAAAACAATAAAATTCTCACGTTTAGATTGCAACACAAGCAATCACCATCATCATCCGGCGTGAAAAAAACCACGTCGTGAGAATTTAATTGTTATATTTTTATTATTTCATTGTTTCCCTTCTACGTGGTGGTGGTGACTTTACCGAAAGAACCAAGACTCTGACTCCCTACCGTAACGAAAGCTTTAAACCACAACAAGAAAACGTTTTCTTGTTGTGGTTTTCACACCTGATGATGATTGCTGCTTTGTGTTGCGGTCGAAACCGTCGTGAGAATTTTATTGTTTTATATTTTTATTATTTTATTGTTTCCCTTCTACGTGGTGGTGACTTTACCGAAAGAACCAAGAATATGAATCCCTGCAGTCACGAAAGCTTTAAATCAAAAGTTGGTATTGTTGTTGTTGTGGTTTTCACACCTGATGATGATTGCTGCTTTGTGTTGCAGTCGAAACGTCGTGAGAATTTTATTGTTTTATATTTTTATTATTTTGTTTTATGTTTTTATTATTTTATTGTTTCTCTTCTACGTGGTGGTGACTTTACCGAAAGAACCAAATATTCTTGCCGTTGTTTTATATTTTTATTATTTTATTATTTCCCTTCTACTACGTGGTGGTGACTTTAACGAAAGAACTAAGAATATGAATCCCTGCAGTCACGAAAGCTTTAAATCAAAAGTTGGTATTGTTGTTGTTGTGGTTTTCACACCTGATGATGATTGCTGCTTTGTGTTGCGGTCGAAACAGTCGTGAGAATTTTAATGTTTTATATATTTTTTTTATAATTTCATTGTTTCCCTTCTACTACGTGGTGGTGGTGGTGACTTTACCGAAAGAACCAAGAATATGACTCGTTGTTGTTGCTTTAAATCGCAACAACAACCTTTAGATCACCTGAACCACTATCACCTGCTGCGCGATTTCACAATCCGCCGTGTGAGAACGCCCTCCGACTGGAGGCGCTGCTATGAACACCGACGCCCAGGCCAGGCCTGGGGGACGTGGGAAGAGTAGGCCAAAGGACGACTCCGTCAAGCGCGAGGAGCACTTTCCAGCCAGCAGCGGAGCGAGCAAAGCGCCTGCGACGTTCACCGGCCACGGGCCAACCGTGCCACGAAAATAAAATAAAATGGTAGTGTAGTGGTGTAGTGTATAGTGTAGTGTAGTGGTGTAGTGTAGTGTATAGTGCAGTGTAGTGTAGTAGTGTATAGTGTAGTAGTGTATAGTGTAGTGTATAGTGTAGTGTATAGTGTAGTGTATAGTGTAGTGTATAGTGTAGTGTAGTGGTGTAGTGTAGTGGTGTAGTGTAGTGTATAGTGTAGTGTATAGTAGTGTATAGTGTAGTGTGTAGTGTATAGTGTAGTGTATAGTGTAGTGTAGTATATAGTGTAGTGCAGTGTATAGTGTAGTGTATAGTGTAGTGTGTAGTGTATAGTGTAGTGTGTAGTGTATAGTGTAGTGTGTAGTGTACAGTGTAGTGTGTAGTGTAGTGTGTAGTGTAGTGTATAGTGTATAGTGTAGTGGTGTAGTGTATAGTGTAGTGTATTATAGTGTAGTGTATAGTGTAGTGTATAGTGTAGTGTGTAGTGTATAGTGTAGTGTACAGTGTAGTGTGTAGTGTACAGTGTTGTGTATAGTGTAGTGTATAGTGTAGTGTATAGTAGTGTGTAGTGTATGGTGCAGTGTATAGTGTAGTGTATAGTGTGTAGTGTATATAATAGTGTAGTGGTGTAGTGTATAGTGTAGTGTATAGTGTAGTGTATAGTGTGTAGTGTATAGTGTAGCAGTGTATAGTGTAGTAGTTTATAGTGTAGTGTATAGTGTAGTGTATAGTGTTGTAGTGTAGTGTATAATGTAGTAGTGTATAGTGTAGTAGTGTAGTGTGTAGTGTATAGTGTAGTGTATAGTGTAGTGTATAGTGTAGTGTATAGTGTAGTGTATAGTGTAGTGTATGTTGAACTTCTATCATGACGCACGCAGCCAACCGCGCCAACAAACTAAACAACAAGTACTTGTAAAGACATGGGTTTTTTATTTAGTATAGTGGTGTAGTGTATAGTGTAGTGTATAGTGTAGTAGTGTATAGTGTAGTGTAGTGTATAGTGTAGTAGTGTATAGTGTAGTGTATAGTGTAGTAGTGTATAGTGTAGTGTAGTGTATAGTGTAGTGTATAGTGTAGTAGTGTATAGTGTAGTGTATAGTGTAGTGTAGTGTATAGTGTAGTGTATAGTGTAGTGTATAGTGTAGTGTATGGTAGTGTATAGTGTAGCGTATAGTGTAGCGTATAGTGTAGTGTATAGTAGTAGTGTATAGTGTAGTGTATAGTGCAGTGTATGGTAGTGTATAGTAGTGTAGCGTATAGTGTAGTGTATAGTAGTGGTGTATAGTAGTGGTGTATAGTGTAGTGTATAGTGTAGTGTATAGTGTAGTGTATAGTGTAGTGTATAGCGTAGTGTATAGTAGTGAAGAGTGCAGTTTAAACGTTGAAGTTCTTTCGCACCGTATGTAGCCAACCGCGTTGATCGGAGGTGCGTGCATTTCCCTAACAGCTACACGTCGTGAAGACGGTGTCTGTCTTTACAAATTGCGTTCAATTTTAGTCACTTTCAAATGTAACACCGCTGGCCAGCGAGGGTCACGGATTGACTGACACGAAGCTCACACCAGGCGTGTGTGTGTGTGATACACACGTGTGGCGCGCGTGTGTGTGTGTGATACATACGTGTGGTGTGTGTGTGTGTGTGATACATACGTGTGGTGTGTGTGTGATACACACGTGTGGTGTGTGTGTGTGTGTGATACACACGTGTGGTGTGTGTGTGTGTGATACATACGTGTGGTGTGTGTGTGTGTGATACATACGCGTGGCGTGTGTGTGATACATACGTGTGGTGTGTGTGTGTGTGATACACACGTGTGGTGTGTGTGTGTGTGATACACACGTGTGGTGCGTGTGTGTGTGTGATACACACGTGTGGTGCGTGCGTGTGTGATACACACGTGTGGTGTGTGTGTGTGTGATACACACGTGTGGTGCGTGTGTGTGTGATACACACGTGTGGTGCGTGTGTGTGTGATACACACGTGTGGTGCGTGTGTGTGTGATACACACGTGTGGTGTGTGTGTGTGTGATACACACGTGTGGTGCGTGTGTGTGTGATACACACGTGTGGTGCGTGTGTGTGTGATACACACGTGTGGTGCGTGTGTGTGTGATACACACGTGTGGTGCGTGTGTGTGTGATACACACGTGTGGTGCGTGCGTGTGTGATACACACGTGTGGTGCGTGTGTGTGTGATACACACGTGTGGTGCGTGTGTGTGTGATACACACGTGTGTGGCGTGTGTGTGTGTGTGTGTGATACATACGTGTGTGTGTGTGTGACACACGTGTGTGTGTGCGTCACACGTGTGGTGTGTGTGTGTGTGTGACACACGGCGCAGCGCACCGCGTGCGGCACACCGCTCACAGCCGCCAGCCCGTCAGGACAGCACCAGCCTCTCCTCCTGCACCTCCCCCTGCACCGTCGTCACCGCCGCTCCCCTCCCGGCTTGCCGGTGCCCCGCCGCCGCCGCCGCCGCCGCCGCCGGCCCCGGCGGGGAGCGGCCCCGCCGGGGCTGCCGGGGGCTCGCCACCACCACCACCGCCACCACCGCCTGCAGCTTGTGCAGCAGCAGGCGCTCGGCGTCGCGCCAGGCGCCCACCTGCTGCAGGCTGGGCACGTGGCTGTCACGCACGGAGCGCTGCAGCTCACGCAGTTTCTGGGGGGGGGGGGGGGAGGTGGGGGGGGGGAAGGTGGGGGGGGAGGTGGGGGGGGGGAGGTGGGGGGGGGAGGTGGGGGGGGGGAGGTGGGGGGGGGAGGTGGGGGGGGAGGTGGGGGGGGGAGGTGGGGGGGGGAGGTGGGGGGGGAGGTGGGGGGAAGGAAGGTGGGGGGGGGGCGCACGTACACGGATCTTCTTGCGTGCTAATCAGAGGTGGTGATGGTGGTGATGATGGTGGTGGTGGTGGTGATGGTGGTGGTGATGATGGTGGTGATGGTGGTGGTGGTGATGGTGGTGGTAGTGGTGGTGGTGATGATGGTGGTGGTAGTGATGGTGGTGATGGTGGTGGTAGTGATGGTAATGATGGTGGTGATGGTGGTGGTAGTGGTGGTGGTGATGGTGGTGGTGATGGCGGTGATGGTGGTGGTGGTGATGATGGTTGTGATGGTGGTGATGGTGGTGGTAGTGATGGTGGTGATGGCGGTGATGGTGGTGGTAGTGGTGGTGGTGATGATGGTGGTGGTGGTAGTGATGGTGGTGATGGTGGTGGTAGTGATGGTAATGATGGTGGTGATGGTGGTGGTAGTGGTGGTGGTGATGGTGGTGGTGATGGCGGTGATGGTGGTGGTGGTGGTGGTGATGATGGTTGTGATGGTGGTGATGGTGGTGGTAGTGATGGTGGTGATGGCGGTGATGGTGGTGGTAGTGGTGGTGGTGATGATGGTGGTGGTAGTGATGGTGGTGATGGTGGTGGTAGTGGTGGTAGTGATGGTGGTGGTGATGATGGTGGTGATGGTGGTGGTGATGGTGGTGGTGGTAATGATGGTGGTGGTGGTGGTGATGGTGGTGGTGATGATGATGATGGTGGTGATGATGATGATGGTGGTGGTGGTGGTGTTAATGATGGTATGTGCGTTTAACACGTAGGCTTTCGCAACCAATATCATCCATAAGATAGGTTTTTAGGGTTACATCGCATAAATATCTAAATGTGTCGTTAAACCTGTCACCACCCAACAGAACGTGGCCAATTCGTTACTAGTACAGCACTAGTGTATAGTGTAGTGTATAGTGTAGTGTATAGTAGTGTATAGTGTAGTGTATAGTGTGTAGTGTAGTGTATAGTAGTGTGTAGTGTAGTGTATAGTGTAATGTACAGTGTAGTGTATAGTGTAGTGTATAGTAGTGTATAGTGTAGTGTATAGTGTAATGTATAGTGTAGTGTATAGTGTAATGTATAGTGTAGTGTATAGTGTAGTGTGTAGTGTACAGTGTAGTGTATAGTGTAGTGTATAGTGTAGTATACTAGTACAGCACTAGTGTGCAGTGTAGTGTATAGTGTAGTATACTAGTACAGCACTAGTGTGTAGTGTATGGTGTAGTGTGTAGTGTATAGTGTATGGTGTAATGTGCAGTGTATAGTGTAGTGTGTAGTGTATGGTGTATAGTGTAGTGTATAGCGTAGTGTGTAGTGTGTAGTGTATAGTGTAGTGTATAATGTAGTGTATAGTAGTGTATAGTGTAGTGTATGGTGTAGTGTATAGTGTAGTGTATAGTGTAGTGTATAGTGTAGTGTATAGTGTAGTGTATAGTAGTGTATAGTGTAGTGTATAGTGTAGTGTATAGTAGTGTATAGTGTAGCGTATAGTGTAGTGTATAGTGTAGTGTATAGTGTAGTGTGTAGTGTATAGTGTAGTGTAGTGTATAGTGTAGTGTATGGTGTAGTGTATAGTGTAGTGTACAGTGTAGTGTATAGTGTAGTGTATAATGTAGTGTACTAGTACAGCACTAGTGTGTAGTGTAGTGTATAGTGTAGTGTATAGTGTAGTGTATAGTGTAGTGTGTAGTGTATAGTAGTGTATAGTAGTGTAGTGTATAGTGTAGTGTATAATGTAGTGTATAGTGTAGTGTATAGTGTAGTGTATAATGTAGTGTACTAGTGCAGCACTAGTGTATAGTGTAGTGTATAGTGTAGTGTATAGTAGTGTAGTGTAGAGTGTAGTGTATAGTGTAGTGTATAGTGTAGTGTATAGTATAGTGTAGTGTATAGTGTAGTGTATAGTGTAGTGTATAGTGTAGTGTGTAGTAGTGTATAGTGTAGTGTATAGTGTAGTGTATAGTGTAGTGTATAATGTAGTGTACTAGTGCAGCACTAGTGTATAGTGTAGTGTATAGTGTAGTGTATAGTAGTGTAGTGTAGAGTGTAGTGTATAGTGTAGTGTATAGTGTAGTGTATAATGTAGTATACTCGTACAGCAACTACACCGGTTGTGTGTTGGAGAGCCAAGCCACAACATCTACAATCTGAGCACCGTCACGTATCGCCAGTAATTTACGACCGGCTTCATCAGGTGACAGCCAGATCTGTGGAGGAATCCTCCCGTTTCGTTACTTAAATAGATAGGGGGGGGGGAGTAGCCGCGATGACGTCACTCCCTTCACGTGGTAGCCTCAAAGTGCACCTAGCCTGGCACAGGCGCTGTGGTGACGTCACCGCGGTGGTATTGGTGATGGTGGCGCGGTAAACGCGACGCTACGTCTGAGTCTCCCCTGTATCCGTTCCACTTCTGTCGTGCGTTTGTTGTTGTTGTTGTTGTTGTCGTTGTTGTAACATTGTGACCCCGTTTCCCCCCCGCCTCACTGGACATCTGTGTGAAGCAAAGAGCTTCATGGCTCATCGGATTTCTCCTCCTCCTCCTGTCGTCCAATTAATCATTCTGATGCTGTATATTTGGAGTTGGCGTGTCTCTCTCTCTCTCTCATCATCATCATCATCACGGTGGCTATGAGATGTTGACTACCTCGCCTGGTGTACAGGAGGTCGTGGGTTCGATCCCGACCCTGATGACACCTGCTGCTGTAGATTTGGAGTTGGCGTGTCTCTCTCTCTCATCACTCATCATCATCATCATCATCACGGTGGCTATGAGATGTTAACTACCTCGCCTGGTGTACAGGAGGTTGTGAGTTCGATCCCGACCCTGATGCCTGCTGCTGTATATTTGGGGTCTGCGTGTCTCTCTCTCTCTCATCATCATCATCACGGTGGCTATGAGATGTTAACCACCTCGCCTGGTGTACAGGAGGTTCGTGTGCCCCTATGAGTCTGTAGAATCGACGTCACCACGCGTTTTTGACCGTTGCTATAAATCCCCACGTGATGACGATGATGATGATGATGATGCGTCACTTTGTTGAGCTGTCGTTCGTGATAGCGCTGGGGTAGAGTCTCAAAAAAATAGCTACACAGCAGCTGAATGTGGCTTTACCTGTGAAAATACTTAATTTAAATTTAGTATGGGTCTCTATGGGTCTCTTATGAGTCTCTGGGTCTCTATGGGTATCTGTGCATTTCAATGAGCATGGGTCTCTATGTGTCTTGTGGGTCTATGGGTCTCTATGAGTCAACAGCAGCGGTCCCAAACCTTTTTGGGGTCAGCTTGTGGGCTTACTCATGTAGGCTACTAGGGGTTAGAGCTTGTGGGCTTACTCATGTAGGCTACTAGGGGTTACAGCTTGTGGGCTTACTCATTGTGGCTACTAGGGGGTTAGAGCTTGTGGGCTTACTCATGTAGGCTACAAGGGGTTAGAGCTTGTGGGCTTACTCATGTAGACTACTAGGGGTTAGAGCTTGTGGGCTTACTCATGTAGGCTACAAGGGGTTAGAGCTTGTGGGCTTACTCATGTAGGCTACTAGGGGTTAGCTTCTGGGCTTACTCATTGTGGCTACTAGGGGTTAGAGCTTGTGGGCTTACTCATGTAGGCTACTATGGGTTAGAGCTTGTGGGCTTACTCATTGTGGCTACTAGGGGTTAGAGCTTGTGGGCTTACTCATGTAGGCTACTAGGGGTTAGAGCTTGTGGGCTTACTCATGTAGGCTACTAGGGGTTAGAGCTTGTGGGCTTACTCATTGTGGCTACTAGGGGTTAGAGCTTGTGGGCTTACTCATGTAGTTTACTAGGGGTTAGAGCTTGTGGGCTTACTCATGCAGGCTACTAGGGGTTAGAGCTTGTGGGCTTACTCATGTAGGCTACTAGGGGTTAGAGCTTGTGGGCTTACTCATTGTGGCTACTAGGGGTTAGAGCTTGTGGGCTTACTCATGTAGTTTACTAGGGGTTAGAGCTTGTGGGCTTACTCATGCAGGCTACTAGGGGTTAGAGCTTGTGGGCTTACTCATGTAGGCTACTAGGGGTTAGAGCTTGTGGGCTTACTCATGTAGGCTACTAGGGGTTAGAGCTTGTGGGCTTACTCATTGTGGCTACTAGGGGTTAGAGCTTGTGGGCTTACTCATTGTGGCTACTAGGGGTTAGAACTTGTGGGCTTACTCATGTAGGCTACTAGGGGTTAGAGCTTGTGGGCTTACTCATGTAGGCTACTAGGGACCTAGCTTGTGGGCTTACTCATGTAGGCTACTAGGGGTTAGAGCTTGTGGGCTTACTCATTGTGGCTACTAGGGGTTAGAGCTTGTGGGCTTACTCATGTAGGCTACTAGGGGTTAGAGCTTGTGGGCTTACTCATGTAGGCTACTAGGGTTTAGAGCTTGTGGGCTTACTCATTGTGGCTACTAGGGGTTAGAGCTTGTGGGTTTACTCAAGTAGGCTACTAGGGGTTAGAGCTTGTGGGCTTACTCATGTAGGCTACTAGGGGTTAGAGCTTGTGGGCTTACTCATGTAGTTTACTAGGGGTTAGAGCTTGTGGGCTTACTCATGTAGGCTACTATGGGCCTAGCTTGTGGGCTTACTCATGTAGGCTACTAGGGGTTAGAGCTTGTGGGCTTACTCATGTAGGCTACTAGGGGTTAGAGCTTGTGGGCTTACTCATGTAGGCTACTAGGGACCTAGCTTGTGGGCTTACTCATGTAGGCTACTAGGGGTTAGAGCTTGTGGGCTTACTCATGTAGGCTACTAGGGGTTAGAGCTTGTGGGCTTACTCATGTAGGCTACTAGGGGCCTAGCTTGTGGGCTTGCCAACACCACGTGACTGAGGCGAGTTGCGCGGTGCGGGAACGAGGCGCGGATGGAAGTGGTGAATAATAAAATAATGGGGCGCGGGGCCACGTGATCGGACTCTCCGCTCTCACCTCCTGCTGCTTGTGCGGCCCGGTTCCCAATGACGACGACGGAAACTGATTGGTCCACACCAAGGGACGGCTTTCCTTTGGTGTGGACCAATCAGCTTCAAGGACAATGCCCAATACGTTATCATGGCAATGTTTTTTGTTCGCATTTTGACTGCAGGTATTGTGGGTTAATGCAGTAACACGAATCCTTGTAAACAAAAATAAAGGGTTCAGTTTAGTTGCCAGAAAAAAGGAGGTCCAATGATGTAAAAAAAAAAAGTTCCGCTCCTGGTTTCCTTGGCAGAAAGAACAACAATTCACGACGCTTGGCGCGTTGCGACCGAAACGTGGCGATCTCGTCGCGTCTAATCACCAAAAGAATCCACGGGCAGCGATTCCTGCAGTCGCGGAAGACTCAAATCAAGAGTTCACGTCTGAGCTGACGGCGCCTGTCCCCGGACAGGCTGACGCGGCGTAGCTGCGCTTGGAATCTTTAGCGTTGTGCGTGCGTGTGTGTGCGTGTGTGTGCGTGTGCGTGTGTGTGCGTGTGTGCGTGCGTGCGTGTGGCAAGGCAGCGTCAGCGTGGATCATACTTTGCCCACGTTTTCCTGTTCCAGGATGAGTTTGTTGTACTGCTCACTGCGTGCAGACACGCGCACACACACACACACACACCACCGCCAAAGACCCCCCCCGCGCGTAGCATTAACCGACTGTCGGGGCAAGTGCTGTTAGTAGCGAGCAACAGCAGCAGCAGCTATGAAGGCTACCGGGAACTGTGGCACACACAGAGGGGGTGGGTGGCCAGCGCCATCACCACCACCACCACCACCACCACGCCCGGCCGCCTTTGTCTCCCCCAGTGGCGATGTTTACTACATACACAGCAGCGGGTAACTCACTTGAGGCTGAGTCGACCTAGGGGAGGCCCAGGGACCGGTTCAGATAATCGTCGCCGGTGGCATTGGCCGTGAGCGGGAATCGAACTCGGTTCGCCGGGTTCGTAGTTAGCGCAGCATGGCGCTAACCGCAGCGCCACCGCTCCTCAGTTTTTAATTTAAACATGTGAAAATGGTCACCGAGCGAAAACGGCCAGCAATAAACAGCACCACTATCATTGCACTTGGGAGGAAGCCTCCTCAACTCGCTCACAACACCACTCACCACAACACTCACCCATCACCCACACACTACTCACCCACCACTCACCGCACCACTCACCGCACCACTCACCACTCACCACTCACCGCACCACTCACCGCACCACTCACCGCACCACTCACCACACCACTCACCCACTACCCACCACACCACTCACCGCACCACTCACCCACCACCCACCTACCACTCACCGCACCACTCACCGCACCACTCACCGCACCACTCACCCACCACCCACCGCACCACTCACCACTCACCACACCACTCACCACACCACTCACCACAGCACCACACCAGCCACCGCTCACCCATCACCCACTGCTCACCGCACCAGCCACCGACCCACCACCCACTGCTCACCACTCACCAGACCACTCACCACACCACTCACCACAGCACCACACCAGCCACCGCTCACCCACCACCCACTGCTCACCCACCAGTCACCCACCCACCGCTCACCCACCACCCATCGCTCACCGCTCCAGCCACCGACCACTCACCACTCACCACACCACTCACCACACCACTCACCACACCACCCACTGCTCACCCACCACCCACCCACCACCCACCGCTCACCCACCACCCACCGCTCACCCACCACCCACTGCTCACCGCACCAGCCACCCACCCACCACCCACCCACCACCCACCAACCACCCACCCACCGCACCGCACGCTCACCGGAGCGCCCTCTTGCGCTCGTGCGGGTCAGGCGAGACGTAGGCTCGCATCTCCACCCCGGCCCTGTCCAGCAGCACCTGCACCATCTGTGGACGTGGACGCACACACAAGACAAAGATCCCCCGTGTAGCCTTAACAGACTGTAGGGGCAAGTGCTGTTAGCGAGCGCCACCTATGAAGGCCGGCACGGCACACGAGGGGGTGGGTGGCCAGCACCACGCCCGGCCGCCTTTGTCTCCCCAGTGGCGATGTTTACTGCACACCGCACCAGGTACTCATTTGAGGCTGAGTCGACCTAGGGGAGGCCCGGGACAGGTTCAGATAATCGTCACCGGTGGTGTTGGCCGTGAGCGGGAATCGAACTCGGGTGGTGATTGTGGTGGTGGTGCTGGTGGTGATTGTGGTGCTGCTGGTGGTGATTGTCGTGGTGATTGTGGTGCTGGTAGTGATGGTGGTGACGGTAGTGCTGGCAGTGAGGGTGGCGAGGGTGGCGGTGAGGGTGGTGAGGATGGCGGTGAGGGTGGCTGTGACGGTGGCGGTGAGGGTGGTGAGGGTGGCGGTGAGGGTGGTGAGGGTGGTGAGGGTGGTGGTGAGGGTGGCGGTGAGGGTGGCGGTGAGGGTGGTGAGGGTGGCGGTGAGGGTGGCGGTGAGGGTGGCGGTGAGGGTGGTGAGGGTGGCGGTGAGGGTGGCGGTGAGGGTGGTGAGGGTGGTGAGGGTGGTGAGCGTGGTGGTGAGCGTGGTGGTGAGCGTGGTGGTGAGCGTGGTGGTGAGCGTGGTGGTGAGGGTGGTGGTGAGCGTGGTGGTGAGTGTGGAGGTGAGGGTGGTGGTGGTGAGGGTGGTGGTGAGCGTGGTGGTGAGTGTGGAGGTGAGGGTGGTGGTGGTGAGGGTGGTGGTGAGGGTGGTGGTGAGCGTGGTGGTGAGTGTGGTGGTGAGCGTGGTGGTGAGGGTGGTGGTAAGCGTGGTGGTGAGCGTGGTGGTGAGGGTGGTGGTAAGCGTGGTGGTGAGCGTGGTGGTGAGCGTGGTGGTGAGCGTGGTGGTGAGCGTGGTGGTGAGTGTGGTGGTGAGCGTGGTGGTGAGCGTGGTAGTGAGCGTGGTGGTGAGCGTGGTGGTGAGCGTGGTGGTGAGCGTGGTGGTGAGTGTGGTGGTGAGCGTGGTGGTGAGTGTGGTGGTGAGCGTGGTGGTAAGCGTGGTGGTGAGGGTGGTGGTAAGCGTGGTGGTGAGCGTGGTGGTGAGCGTGGTGGTGAGTGTGGTGGTGAGCGTGGTGGTGAGCGTGGTGGTGAGCGTGGTGGTGAGGGTGGTGGTGAGCGTGGTGGTGAGCGTGGTGGTGAGTGTGGTGGTGAGCGTGGTGGTGAGCGTGGTGGTGAGCGTGGTGGTGAGCGTGGTGGTGAGCGTGGTGGTGAGCGTGGTGGTGAGGGTGGAGGTGAGAGTAGCGGTGAGCGTGGTGGTGAGCGTGGTGGTGAGTGTGGTGGTGAGGGTGGTGGTGAGCGTGGTGGTGAGCGTGGTGGTGAGCGTGGTGGTGAGCGTGGTGGTGAGTGTGGTGGTGAGTGTGGTGGTGAGCGTGGTGGTGAGCGTGGTGGTGAGTGTGGTGGTGATGGTGGTGGTGAGTGTGGTGGTGAGTGTGGTGGTGATGGTGGTGGTGAGCATGGTGGTGAGCGTGGTGGTGAGCGTGGTGGTGAGCGTGGTGGTGAGTGTGGAGGTGAGTGTGGTGGTGAGCGTGGTGGTGAGCGTGGTGGTGAGCGTGGTGGTGAGCGTGGTGGTGAGCGTGGTGGTGAGCGTGGTGGTGAGTGTGGTGGTGAGTGTGGTGGTGAGTGTGGTGGTGAGTGTGGTGGTGAGGGTGGTGGCGGTGAGTGTGGTGGTGAGCGTGGTGGTGAGCGTGGTGGTGAGCGTGGTGGTGAGCGTGGTGGTGAGCGTGGTGGTGAGCGTGGTGGTGAGGGTGGTGGTGAGGGTGGCGGTGAGAGTGGTGGTGAGGGTGGAGGTGAGCGTGGTGGTGAGCGTGGTGGTGAGCGTGGTGGTGAGCGTGGTAGTGAGCGTGGTGGTGAGGGTGGTGGTGAGGGTGGCGGTGAGAGTGGTGGTGAGGGTGGAGGTGAGCGTGGTGGTGAGCGTGGTGGGGAGCGTGGTGGTGAGTGTGGTGGTGAGTGTGGTGGTGGTGAGTGTGGTGGTGAGCGTGGTGGTGAGCGTGGTGGTGAGTGTGGTGGTGAGCGTGGTGGTGAGCGTGGTGGTGAGCGTGGTGGTGAGTGTGGTGGTGAGCGTGGTGGTGAGCGTGGTGGTGAGCGTGGTGGTGAGCGTGGTGGTGAGCGTGGTGGTGAGCGTGGTACCTGGCTCTGCTGTTTAGAGAAGTGGTAATGGCACTCCGACAGCCGAATCTCCTCACGCAGTGCACGCACCTCCTGCACAGACAAAGGTCCCCCGTGTAGCCTTAACAGACTGTAGGGGCAAGTGCTGTTAGCGAGCAGCAGCCCCTACGAAGGCCGGAACGGCGCACGAGGGGGTGGGTGGCCAACACCACGCCCGGCCGCCTTTGTCTCCCCAGTGGCGATGATGACTGCACACCGCTACACCAGGTACTCATTTGAGGCCGAGTGTACCTAGGGGAGGCCCAGGGACCGGTTCAGATAATCGTCACCGGTGGTGTTGGCCGTGAGCCGGGAATCGAACTCGGGTCGCCGGGTTCGGAGCACAGCGTAGCGCTAACCGCTACTACACTACCGCTCACAAGACACACACACACAGTGACACACACACACACACACAGATACACACACATACAGTGACACACACACATATACACACACATACAGCGACACACACAGTGACACACACACACAAGACACACACAAGCACAACAACAACCGCCATTCGCCACTAAGTGGCGGCGACGTCACCACGGCGCCTGTGCCAGGCTAGGTGCACTTTAAGGCCACGTGAAGTGTCCAACGCCCGCTGGCAGGAGGTCACGGGGCAGACCCAGGTGCCACGGGTCGACTGACTGAGATGACTGAGATGATTGGCTGATGCACCACCTGTGGCCCCTACTGTGCCAAAACACACACACGCACGCGTACACACACACACACGCACGCGCACACGCACGCGTACACACGCACTCACGCACGCGTACACACACACACATGCACGCGACACACACACACGCACGCACGCGTACACACACACACACACGCACCAACGCACGCGTACACACACATGCACGCGACACACACACACACACGCACACACACACACACGTACACACACACACGCGTACACACGTACACACACTCACGCGTACACACACACACTCACTCACGCGTACACACACACACACGCACCAACGCACGCGTACACACACATGCACGTGACACACACACACACACACACGCACACACACACACACGCACACACACACACACGTACACACACACACGCGTACACACGTACACACACACACGTACACACACACACGTACACACACACACACGCACACACACACACACGTACACACACACACGCGTACACACGTACACACACACACGTACACACACACACGTACACACACACACGTTCACTTACTCGCTCGCCTGCTCTGCAGGGACCTCACCTGCTCCAGCTGGGAGCGGTTGCCCTCCAGGCCGGCGGCGCAGATCTCGTACTGAGACTTCCTACGCTCGTACTCCTCACCCAGCTCCTGCACACCGTGACACACACACGTGACACACACACGTGACACACCGTGACACACCGTGACACACACACGTGACACACACACGTGACACACCGTGACACACCGTGACACACGTGACACACGTGACACACCGTGACACACGTGACACACCGTGACACACGTGACACACCGTGACACACGTGACACACCATGACACACCGTGACACACGTGACACACGTGACACACCGTGACACACACACCGTGACACACGTGACACACGTGACACACCGTGACACACGTGACACACCGTGACACACCGTGACACACGTGACACACCGTGACACACCGTGACACACGTGACACACGTGACACACCGTGACACACCGTGACACACGTGACACACCGTGGCACACGTGACACACCGTGACACACGTGACACACGTGACACACCGTGACACACCGTGGCACACGTGACACACCGTGGCACACGTGACACACGTGACACACCGTGACACACCGTGACACACGTGACACACCGTGACACACGTGGCACACGTGACACACCGTGACACACCGTGACACACGTGACACACCGTGACACACCGTGACACACGTGACACACGTGACACACGTGACACACGTGACACACGTGACACACCGTGACATACCGCGACACACACAGCGTGACACACCGTGACACACCGTGACACACCGTGACACACCGTGGCACACGTGACATACCGTGACACACGTGACACACCGTGACACACCGTGACACACCGTGACACACGTGACACACCGTGACACACGTGACACACACACGTGACACACGTGACACACGTGACACACAGCGTGACACACACACCGTGGCACACGTGACACACCGTGACACACCGTGGCACACGTGACACACACACGTGACACACCGTGACACACCGTGACACACGTGACACACCGTGACACACGTGACACACCGTGACACACGTGACACACCGTGACACACGTGACACACCATGACACACCGTGACACACCGTGACACACCGTGACACACGTGACACACCGTGACACACGTGACACACCGTGACACACCGTGACACACCGTGGAACACGTGACACACCGTGACACACCGTGACACACGTGACACACCGTGACACAAGTGACACACCGTGACACACACACCGTGACACACCGTGACACACCGTGACACACCGTGACACACGTGACACACCGTGACACACCGTGGCACACGTGACACACCGTGACACACGTGACACACCGTGACACACCGTGACACACGTGACACACCGTGACACACCGTGACACACTGTGACACACCGTGACACACCGTGGAACACGTGACACACCGTGACACACGTGACACACCGTGACACACCGTGACACACGTGACACACCGTGACACACCGTGGCACACGTGACACACCGTGACACACCGTGACACACGTGACACACCGTGACACACCGTGACACACGTGACACACCGTGACACACGTGACACACGTGACACACCGTGACACACCGTGACACACGTGACACACCGTGACACACGTGACACACCGTGACACACGTGACACACCGTGACACACGTGACACACCGTG
The DNA here is from genome assembly GCF_048934315.1 of Petromyzon marinus. Classification (NCBI taxonomy): domain Eukaryota; kingdom Metazoa; phylum Chordata; class Hyperoartia; order Petromyzontiformes; family Petromyzontidae; genus Petromyzon; species Petromyzon marinus. The sequence goes on along the minus strand of NW_027423696.1, from coordinate 46,340 downwards.
ACACACGTGACACACGTGACACACCGTGACACACGTGACACACGTGACACACCGTGACACACGTGACACACGTGACACACCGTGACACACCGTGACACACGTGACACACCGTGACACACGTGACACACCGTGACACACCGTGACACACGTGACACACGTGACACACCGTGACACACCGTGACACACGTGACACACCGTGACACACCGTGACACACCGTGACACACCGTGACACACACACCGTGGCACACGTGACACACCGTGACACACGTGACACACGTGACACACCGTGACACACCGTGACACACCGTGACACACGTGACACACCGTGACACACCGTGACACACACAGCGTGACACACCGTGACACACGTGACACACCGTGACACACGTGACACACCGTGACACACGTGACACACCGTGGCACACGTGACACACCGTGACACACCGTGACACACCGTGACACACGTGACACACCGTGACACACGTGACACACCGTGACACACGTGACACACCGTGACACACCGTGACACACCGTGACACACCGTGACACACCGTGACACACGTGACACACCGTGACACACGTGACACACGTGACACACCGTGACACACCGTGACACACGTGACACACGTGACACACCGTGACACACGTGACACACCGTGACACACGTGACACACCGTGACACACCGTAACACACCGTGACACACCGTGACACACCGTGACACACGTGACACACCGTGACACACGTGACACACCGTGACACACGTGACACACGTGACACACCGTGACACACCGTGACACACGTGACACACGTGACACACCGTGACACACCGTGACACACCGTGACACACCGTGACACACGTGACACACCGTGACACACGTGACACACCGTGACACACCGTGACACACCGTGACACACGTGACACACCGTGACACACGTGACACACCGTGACACACCGTGACACACACACCGTGACACACACAGCGTGACACATCGTGACACACCGTGACACACACACCGTGACACACGTGACACACGTGAAACACCGTGGCACACGTGACACACGTGACACACGTGACACACCGTGACACACGTGACACACGTGACACACCGTGACACACCGTGACACACACACCGTGGCACACCGTGACACACACACTGTGACACACACACTGTGACACACCGTGACACACCGTGACACACACACTGTGACACACACACTGTGACACATCGTGACACACCGTGACACACCGTGACACACACACCACGGCACACCGTGACACACCGTGACACACTGTGACACACACACAGCGTGACACACTGTGACACACTGTGACACACACACCGTGACACACCGTGACACACCGTGACACACACACTGTGACACACACACTGTGACACACCGTGACACACCGTGACACACACACTGTGACACACACACTGTGACACATCGTGACACACCGTGACACACCGTGACACATCGTGACACACCGTGACACACCGTGACACACACACCACGGCACACCGTGACACACCGTGACACACTGTGACACACACACAGCGTGACACACTGTGACACACTGTGACACACACACCGTGACACACCGTGACACACCGTGACACACACAGCGTGACACACACACCGTGACACACCGTGACACACACACCGTGACACACTGTGACACACACACCGTGACACACCGTGACACACCGTGACACACACACACCGTGACACACTGTGACACACACACCGTGACACACCGTGACACACCGTGACACACCGTGACACACACACCGTGACACACCGTGACACACACACCGTGACACACCGTGACACACACACCGTGACACACCGTGACACACACACCGTGACACACACACCGTGACACACACACCGTGACACACACACACCGTGACACACCGTGACACACACACCGTGACACACCGTGACACACACACCGTGACACACACACCGTGACACACACACCGTGACACACACACACCGTGACACACCGTGACACACACACTGTGACACACTGTGACACACACCGCGGCACACCACGCACACTGCGGCATACCACACACGTGGTACACGGCACGGCACACGTGACACACGGTGCACCGCAGGGCACCCCGTGCGGCACACGGCATGCGGCACACCGCACGGCATGCGGCACACGGGCGTGTGTGTCGGCAAGTGTGTCGATGAGTGTGTCAGTGAGTGAGTGAGTGTGTGTGTGGGCAAGTGTGTCAGTAAGTGAGTGTGTGTGTGGGCAAGTGTGTCGATGAGTGTGTCAGTGAGTGAGTGAGTGTGTGGGCAAGTGTGTCAGTGAGTGAGTGTGTGTGTGGGCAAGTGTGTCGATGAGTGTGTCAGTGAGTGAGTGAGTGTGTGTGTGGGCAAGTGTGTCAGTAAGTGAGTGTGTGTGTGGGCAAGTGTGTCGATGAGTGTGTCAGTGAGTGAGTGAGTGTGTGGGCACGTGTGTCGATGAGTGTGTCAGTGAGTGAGTGAGTGTGTGTGTGGGCACGTGTGTCGATGAGTGTGTCAGTGAGTGAGTGAGTGTGTGTGTCGGCAAGTGTGTCGATGAGTGTGTCAGTGAGTGAGTGAGTGTGCGTGTGTGTCGGCAAGTGTGTCGATGAGTGTGTCAGTGAGTGAGTGAGTGTGTGTGTCGGCAAGTGTGTCGATGAGTGTGTCAGTGAGTGAGTGAGTGTGTGTGTGGGCACGTGTGGCGATGAGTGTGTCAGTGAGTGAGTGAGTGTGTGTGTGGGCAAGTGTGTCAGTGAGTGAGTGTGTGTGTGGGCAAGTGTGTCGATGAGTGTGTCAGTGAGTGAGTGAGTGTGCGTGTGTGTCGGCAAGTGTGTCGATGAGTGTGTCAGTGAGTGAGTGAGTGTGCGTGTGTGTCGGCAAGTGTGTCGATGAGTGTGTCAGTGAGTGAGTGAGTGTGTGTGTCGGCAAGTGTGTCGATGAGTGTGTCAGTGAGTGAGTGAGTGTGTGTGTGGGCACGTGTGGCGATGAGTGTGTCAGTGAGTGAGTGAGTGTGTGTGTGGGCAAGTGTGTCAGTGAGTGAGTGTGTGTGTGGGCAAGTGTGTCGATGAGTGTGTCAGTGAGTGAGTGAGTGTGTGTGTGGGCACGTGTGGCGATGAGTGTGTCAGTGAGTGAGTGAGTGTGTGGGCAAGTGTGTCAGTGAGTGAGTGTGTGTGTGGGCAAGTGTGTCGATGAGTGTGTCAGTGAGTGAGTGAGTGTGTGCGTGGGCACGTGTGTCGATGAGTGTGTCAGTGAGTGAGTGAGTGTGTGTGTGGGCAAGTGTGTCGATGAGTGTGTCAGTGAGTGAGTGAGTGTGTCAGTGAGTGAGTGAGTGTGTGTGTGGGCACGTGTGTCGATGAGTGTGTCAGTGAGTGAGTGAGTGTGTGTGTCGGCAAGTGTGTCGATGAGTGTGTCAGTGAGTGAGTGAGTGTGTGTGTGGGCAAGTGTGTCAGTAAGTGAGTGTGTGTGTGGGCAAGTGTGTCGATGAGTGTGTCAGTGAGTGAGTGAGTGTGTGGGCAAGTGTGTCAGTGAGTGAGTGTGTGTGTGGGCAAGTGTGTCGATGAGTGTGTCAGTGAGTGAGTGAGTGTGTGTGTGGGCAAGTGTGTCAGTAAGTGAGTGTGTGTGTGGGCAAGTGTGTCGATGAGTGTGTCAGTGAGTGAGTGAGTGTGTGGGCACGTGTGTCGATGAGTGTGTCAGTGAGTGAGTGAGTGTGTGTGTGGGCACGTGTGTCGATGAGTGTGTCAGTGAGTGAGTGAGTGTGTGTGTCGGCAAGTGTGTCGATGAGTGTGTCAGTGAGTGAGTGAGTGTGCGTGTGTGTCGGCAAGTGTGTCGATGAGTGTGTCAGTGAGTGAGTGAGTGTGTGTGTCGGCAAGTGTGTCGATGAGTGTGTCAGTGAGTGAGTGTGTGTGTGGGCACGTGTGGCGATGAGTGTGTCAGTGAGTGAGTGAGTGTGTGTGTGGGCAAGTGTGTCAGTGAGTGAGTGTGTGTGTGGGCAAGTGTGTCGATGAGTGTGTCAGTGAGTGAGTGAGTGTGCGTGTGTGTCGGCAAGTGTGTCGATGAGTGTGTCAGTGAGTGAGTGAGTGTGCGTGTGTGTCGGCAAGTGTGTCGATGAGTGTGTCAGTGAGTGAGTGAGTGTGTGTGTCGGCAAGTGTGTCGATGAGTGTGTCAGTGAGTGAGTGAGTGTGTGTGTGGGCACGTGTGGCGATGAGTGTGTCAGTGAGTGAGTGAGTGTGTGTGTGGGCAAGTGTGTCAGTGAGTGAGTGTGTGTGTGGGCAAGTGTGTCGATGAGTGTGTCAGTGAGTGAGTGAGTGTGTGTGTGGGCACGTGTGGCGATGAGTGTGTCAGTGAGTGAGTGAGTGTGTGGGCAAGTGTGTCAGTGAGTGAGTGTGTGTGTGGGCAAGTGTGTCGATGAGTGTGTCAGTGAGTGAGTGAGTGTGTGCGTGGGCACGTGTGTCGATGAGTGTGTCAGTGAGTGAGTGAGTGTGTGTGTGGGCAAGTGTGTCGATGAGTGTGTCAGTGAGTGAGTGAGTGTGTCAGTGAGTGAGTGAGTGTGTGTGTGGGCACGTGTGTCGATGAGTGTGTCAGTGAGTGAGTGAGTGTGTGTGTCGGCAAGTGTGTCGATGAGTGTGTCAGTGAGTGAGTGAGTGTGTGTGTGGGCAAGTGTGTCAGTAAGTGAGTGTGTGTGTGGGCAAGTGTGTCGATGAGTGTGTCAGTGAGTGAGTGAGTGTGTGGGCAAGTGTGTCAGTGAGTGAGTGTGTGTGTGGGCAAGTGTGTCGATGAGTGTGTCAGTGAGTGAGTGAGTGTGTGTGTGGGCAAGTGTGTCAGTAAGTGAGTGTGTGTGTGGGCAAGTGTGTCGATGAGTGTGTCAGTGAGTGAGTGAGTGTGTGGGCACGTGTGTCGATGAGTGTGTCAGTGAGTGAGTGAGTGTGTGTGTGGGCACGTGTGTCGATGAGTGTGTCAGTGAGTGAGTGAGTGTGTGTGTCGGCAAGTGTGTCGATGAGTGTGTCAGTGAGTGAGTGAGTGTGCGTGTGTGTCGGCAAGTGTGTCGATGAGTGTGTCAGTGAGTGAGTGAGTGTGTGTGTCGGCAAGTGTGTCGATGAGTGTGTCAGTGAGTGAGTGAGTGTGTGTGTGGGCACGTGTGGCGATGAGTGTGTCAGTGAGTGAGTGAGTGTGTGTGTGGGCAAGTGTGTCAGTGAGTGAGTGTGTGTGTGGGCAAGTGTGTCGATGAGTGTGTCAGTGAGTGAGTGAGTGTGCGTGTGTGTCGGCAAGTGTGTCGATGAGTGTGTCAGTGAGTGAGTGAGTGTGCGTGTGTGTCGGCAAGTGTGTCGATGAGTGTGTCAGTGAGTGAGTGAGTGTGTGTGTTGGCAAGTGTGTCGATGAGTGTGTCAGTGAGTGAGTGAGTGTGTGTGTGGGCACGTGTGGCGATGAGTGTGTCAGTGAGTGAGTGAGTGTGTGTGTGGGCAAGTGTGTCAGTGAGTGAGTGTGTGTGTGGGCAAGTGTGTCGATGAGTGTGTCAGTGAGTGAGTGAGTGTGTGTGTGGGCACGTGTGGCGATGAGTGTGTCAGTGAGTGAGTGAGTGTGTGTGTGGGCAAGTGTGTCAGTGAGTGAGTGTGTGTGTGGGCAAGTGTGTCGATGAGTGTGTCAGTGAGTGAGTGAGTGTGTGCGTGGGCACGTGTGTCGATGAGTGTGTCAGTGAGTGAGTGAGTGTGTGTGTGGGCAAGTGTGTCGATGAGTGTGTCAGTGAGTGAGTGAGTGTGTCAGTGAGTGAGTGAGTGTGTGTGTGGGCACGTGTGTCGATGAGTGTGTCAGTGAGTGAGTGAGTGTGTGTGTCGGCAAGTGTGTCGATGAATGTGTCAGTGAGTGAGTGAGTGTGTGGGCACGTGTGTTGATGAGTGTGTCAGTGAGTGAGTGAGTGTGCGTGTGTGTCGGCAAGTGTGTCGATGAGTGTGTCAGTGAGTGAGTGAGTGTGTGTGTCGGCAAGTGTGTCGATGAGTGTGTCAGTGAGTGAGTGAGTGTGTGTGTGGGCACGTGTGTCGATGAGTGTGTCAGTGAGTGAGTGAGTGTGTGTGTCGGCAAGTGTGTCGATGAGTGTGTCAGTGAGTGAGTGAGTGAGTGTGCGTGTGTGTCGGCAAGTGTGTCGATGAGTGTGTCAGTGAGTGAGTGAGTGTATGTGTCGGCAAGTGTGTCGATGAGTGTGTCAGTGAGTGAGTGAGTGTGTGTGTGGGCACGTGTGGCGATGAGTGTGTCAGTGAGTGAGTGAGTGTGTGTGTGGGCAAGTGTGTCAGTGAGTGAGTGTGTGTGTGGGCAAGTGTGTCGATGAGTGTGTCAGTGAGTGAGTGAGTGTGTGTGTGGGCACGTGTGTCGATGAGTGTGTCAGTGAGTGAGTGAGTGTGTGTGTGTGGGCAAGTGTGTCGATGAGTGTGTCAGTGAGTGAGTGAGTGTGTGTGTGGGCAAGTGTGTCGATGAGTGTGTCAGTGAGTGAGTGAGTGTGTGTGTGGGCAAGTGTGTCGATGAGTGTGTCAGTGAGTGAGCGAGTGTGTGTGTGGGCACGTGTGGCGATGAGTGTGTCAGTGAGTGAGTGAGTGTGTGTGTGGGCAAGTGTGTCAGTGAGTGCGTGTGTGTGTGGGCAAGTGTGTCGATGAGTGTGTCAGTGAGTGAGTGAGTGTGTGCGTGGGCACGTGTGTCGATGAGTGTGTCAGTGAGTGAGTGAGTGTGTGGGCAAGTGTGTCGATGAGTGTGTCAGTGAGTGAGTGTGTGTGTGGGCAAGTGTGTCGATGAGTGTGTCAGTGAGTGAGTGAGTGTGTGTGTGGGCAAGTGTGTCGATGAGTGTATCAGTGAGTGAGTGAGTGTGTGTGTGGGCAAGTGTGTCGATGAGTGTGTCGGTGAGTGAGTGAGTGTGTGTGTGGGCACGTGTGTCGATGAGTGTGTCAGTGAGTGAGTGAGTGTGTGTGTCGGTGAGTGAGTGAGTGTGTCGGTGAGTGAGTGAGTGTGTCGGTGAGCGAGTGTGTCAGTGAGTGAGCGAGTGTGTCAGTGAGTGAGTGTGTGTGTGTGTGGGCAAGTGTATCGATGAGTGTGTCAGTGAGTGAGTGTGTGTGTGTGTGGGCAAGTGTATCGATGAGTGTGTCAGTGAGTGAGTGAGTGTGTGTGTGGGCACGTGTGTCGATGAGTGTGTCAGTGAGTGAGTGAGTGTGTGTGTGGGCAAGTGTGTCGATGAGTGTGTCAGTGAGTGAGTGTGTGTGTGGGCAAGTGTGTCGATGAGTGTGTCAGTGAGTGAGTGAGTGTGTCAGTGAGCGAGTGTGTCGGTGAGTGAGTGAGTGTGTCGGTGAGCGAGTGTGTCAGTGAGTGAGCGAGTGTGTCAGTGAGTGAGCGAGTGTGTCGGTGAGTGAGCGAGTGTGTCGGTGAGGGAGCGAGTGTGTCGGTGAGTGAGCGAGTGTGTCAGTGAGTGAGCGAGTGTGTCGGTGAGTGAGCGAGAGTGTCAGTGAGTGAGCGAGTGTGTCAGTGAGTGAGCGAGTGTGTCGGTGAGTGAGCGAGTGTGTCGGTGAGTGAGTGAGTGTGTCGGTGAGCGAGTGTGTCAGTGAGTGAGCGAGTGTGTCAGTGAGTGAGCGAGTGTGTCGGTGAGTGAGCGAGTGTGTCAGTGAGTGAGCGAGTGTGTCGGTGAGTGAGCGAGTGTATCGTTGAGTGAGCGAGTGTGTCGGTGAGCGAGTGTGTCAGTGAGTGAGCGAGTGTGTCGGTGAGTGAGCGAGTGTGTCGGTGAGTGAGCGAGTGTGTCGGTGAGTGAGCGAGTGTGTCGGTGAGTGAGCGAGTGTGTCGGTGAGTGAGCGAGTGTGTCGGTGAGTGAGCGAGTGTATCGTTGAGTGAGCGAGTGTGTCGGTGAGTGAGCGAGTGTGTCGGTGAGTGAGCGAGTGTGTCGGTGAGTGAGCGAGTGTGTCGGTGAGTGAGCGAGTGTGTCGGTGAGTGAGCGAGTGTGTCGGTGAGGGAGCGAGTGTGTCGGTGAGTGAGCGAGTGTGTCGGTGAGTGAGTGTGTGACCGTACCTGGCAGTGTTGCCTCAGGGGGCGCAGCTCCTTGATCACGGGAGACAAAGCGGCCTTCTTTTCGGTGATCAGAGCGTTCAACTCGCGCACCTGCACCAAAGACAAAGGTGTTAGTCTATGGGTCTCTGTGTGAGTCTATGGGTCTCTGTGTGAGTCTGTGGGTCTCTGTGTGAGTCTGTGGGTCTCTGTGTGAGTCTATGGGTCTCTGTGTGAGTCTATGGGTCTCTGTGTTAGTCTATGGGTCTCTGTGTGAGTCTGTGGGTCTCTGTGTGAGTCTACGGGTCTCTGTGTGTCAAAGGGTCTCTGTGTGAGTCTATGGGTTACTGTGTGAGTCTATGGGTCTCTGTGTTAGTCTATGGGTATCTGTGTGAGTCTATGTGTCTCTGTGTGAGTCTATGGGTCTCTGTGTGAGTCTATGGGTCTCTGTGTTAGTCTACTGGTCTCTGTGTGAGTCTATGGGTCTCTGTGTGAGTCTATGGGTCTCTGTGTGAGTCTGTGGGTCTCTGTGTGAGTCTACGGGTCTCTGTGTGAGTTTATGGGTCTCTGTGCGAGTCTATGGGTCTCTGTGTGAGTCTATGGGTCTCTGGGTGAGTCTGTGGGTCTCTGTGTGAGTCTGTGGGTCTCTGTGTGAGTCTACGGGTCTCTGTGTGAGTCTACGGGTCTCTGTGTGAGTCTATGGGTCTCTGTGTGTCAAAGGGTCTCTGTGTGAGTTTATGGGTCTCTGTGTGAGTCTATGGGTCTCTGCGTGAGTCTATGGGTCTCTGTGTGAGTCTACGGGTCTCTGTGTGTCAAAGGGTCTCTGTGTGAGTTTATGGGTCTCTGTGTGAGTCTATGGGTCTCTGTGTGAGTCTATGGGTCTCTGTGTGAGTCTATGGGTCTCTGTGGGAGTCTATGGGTCTCTGTGTGAGTCTATGGGTCTCTGCGTGAGTCTATGAGTCTCTGTGTGAGTCTATGAGTCTCTGTGTGAGTGAGTCTATGTGTCTCTGTGTGAGTCTACGGGTCTCTGTGTGTCAAAGTGTCTCTGTGTGAGTCTACGGGTCTCTGTGTGAGTCTTTGGATCTCTGTGATGAGTCTGTGGGTCTCTGTGTGAGTCCACGGGTCTCTGTGTGTGAGTCTGCGCATCTCTGGTGGTGTATTGATATCGCTGGTGGTGTATCGATCGTGCCGATGCCACGCTGATGCCAGTGTATTGACGCCGCCGCTGGTGCCGCTGGTGCCGCTGGTGCCGCCGGTGCCGCTGGTGCCGCTGGTGGCGCTCACCATGTGGGACATGTCTCCCAGCGTCTGCGCCTTGGCCTCGTCATGCTGCTGTTTGCTGCGAGACACCTTCTCCAGGTCATCCTGCGCCTCGCTGAACCCAGCCACGCCACGACGCTCCTCCAGCGCCAGCTGCACCGCCAAAGACGTCGTCGTCACCGCCACCGTCATCATCATCATCACCACCATCATCATCATCACCACCGTCATCATCACCGCCACCGTCATCATCACCGCCACCGTCATCATCACCACCGTCATCATCATCGCCGCCACCGTCATCATCATCATCACCGTCATCATCATCATCATCACCACCGTCATCATCACCACCACCGTCATCATCACCGCCACCGTCATCACCACCACCGCCGTCATCATCACCGCCGTCGTCATCATCACCGCCGCCGTCATCATCACCACCACCATCATCATCATCACCACCATCGTCATCATCATCACCGCCGTCATCATCACCACCACCGCCGTCATCATCACCGCCGTCATCATCACCACTGTCATCATCACCACCACCGTCATCATCATCACCGCCGTCATCATCACCACCACCACCGTCATCATCACCACTGTCATCATCACCACCACCGTCATCATCATCACCGCCGTCATCATCATCACCACCACCACCGTCATCATCACCACTGTCATCATCACCACCACCGTCATCATCACCACCGTCATCACCGCCGCCACTGCTATCACCACCACCGTCATCACCACCGCCAACACCACCACCACCGCAGCCGTCACCACCGTGACCACCGTTACCGCCACTGGTTTGCGCGACCAGGGTTCGATTCCCTCTCACGGGCACCACCTGGGTCTGTCACGTGACCTCCTGCACCTAGCCTGGCACAGTGGTGGGAGCACGGCTGGCGGGTGCATCTGTCAGCCATCTCAGTCGGTCAACACACGGTTCACCGCCTGGGTCTGCCACGTGACCTCCTGCACCTAGCCTGGCACAGTGGTGGGAGCACGGCTGGCGGGTGCATCTGTCAGCCATCTCAGTCGGTCAATACACGGTTCACCGCCTGGGTCTGCCACGTGACCTCCTGCACCTAGCCTGGCACAGTGGTGGGAGCACGGCTGGCGGGTGCATCTGTCAGCCATCTCAGTCGGTCAACCCACGGTTCACCGCCTGGGTCTGTCACGTGACCCCCTTGCAGGCAGAAGCGACAGCTTTGACGTGATAGCCTCGGAGAGCATGGAGACAGGCACGGGCACTTAGGGGGCGAAGGGCGGCTGTTACAAAACTAAACTATTTTTGTTTGTGCCAGGTAAGGCTTCCACCGAGCTGCGTGTAGCTCGTTTGTCAGAGGCGGAGCCCTGGCTATCGCCAACGGCGTCTCAAAGAACTTTCCAACAGCAGCCAACCACACCCAAGGCGTGGCGATGTTGTCGAGGGGAAAAAAAACGGAGGTCCCGGAGAAAAATCCGCGTGACCACGGGGAGAGAGAGAGAAAGAGAGACGCAGATTCCAAATGTTCAGCAGGCATCAGGGTTGGGATCAAACCCACGACCTCCTGTAGACCAGTAGAGGTAGTCAACATCTCCTAGCCACCGTGATGATGATGATGATGAGAGAGAGAGAGACGCAGATTCCAAATGTTCAGCAGGCATCAGGGTTGGGATCAAACCCACGACCTCCTGTAGACCAGTAGAGGTAGTCAACATCTCCTAGCCACCGTGATGATGATGATGAGAGAGAGAGAGACGCAGATTCCAAATGTTCAGCAGGCATCAGGGTTGGGATCAAACCCACGACCTCCTGTAGACCAGTAGAGGTAGTCAACATCTCCTAGCCACCGTGATGATGATGATGATGAAAGATAGACGCAGATTCCAAATGTTCAGCAGGCATCAGGGTTGGGATCAAACCCACGACCTCATGTAGACCAGTAGAGGTAGTCAACATCTCCTAGCCACCGTGATGATCATGATGATGAGAGAGAGAGACGCAGATTCCAAATGTTCAGCAGGCATCAGGGTTGGGATAAAACCCACGACCTCCTGTAGACCAGTAGAGGTAGTCAACATCTCCTAGCCACCGTGATGATGATGATGAGAGAGAGAGACGCAGATTCCAAATGTTCAGCAGGCATCAGGGTTGGGATCAAACCCACAACCTCCTGTAGACCAGTAGAGGTAGTCAAAATCTCCTAGCCACCGTGATGATGATGATGATGAGAGAGAGATAGACGCAGATTCCAAATGTTCAGCAGGCATCAGGGTTGGGATCAAACCCACGACCTCCTGTAGGTCAGTAGAGGTAGTCAACATCTCCTAGCCACCGTTATGATGATGATGATGATGAGAGAGAGAGAGACGCACATTCCAAATGTTCAGCAGGCATCAGGGTTGGGATCAAACCCACGACCTCCTGTAGACCAATAGAGGTATTCAACATCTCCTAGCCACCGTAATGATGATGATAGAGAGATAGACGCAGATTCCAAATGTTCAGCAGGCATCAGGGTTGGGATAAAACCCACGACCTCCTGTAGACCAGTAGAGGTATTCAACATCTCCTAACCACCGTGATGATGATGATGACAGAGAGATAGACACAGATTCCAAATGATCAGCAGGCATCAGGGTTGGGATCAAACCCACGACCTCCTGTAGACCAATAGAGGTATTCAACATCTCCTAGCCACCGTGATGATGATGATGATGAGAGAGAGAGAGACGCAGACTCCAAATGTTCAGCACGCATCAGGGTTGGGATCAAACCCACGACCTCCTGTATACCAGTAGAGGTAGTCAACATCTCCTAGCCACCGTGATGATGATGATGAGAAAGAGATAGACAGATTCCAAATGTTCAGCAGGAATCAGGGTTGGGATCAAACCCACGACCTCCTGTAGACCAATAGAGGTAGTCAACATCTCCTAGCCACCATGATGCTGATGATGATGAGAGAGAGAGAGAGATGCAGATTCCAAATGTTCAGCAGGCATCAGGGTTGGGATCAAACCCACGACCTCATGTAGACCAGTAGAGGTAGTCAACATCTCCTAGCCACCGTGATGATCCTGATGATGAGAGAGAGAGACGCAGATTCCAAATGTTCAGCAGGCATCAGGGTTGGGATAAAACCCACGACCTCCTGTAGACCAGTAGAGGTAGTCAACATCTCCTAGCCACCGTGATGATGATGATGAGAGAGAGAGACGCAGATTCCAAATGTTCAGCAGGCATCAGGGTTGGGATCAAACCCACAACCTCCTGTAGACCAGTAGAGGTAGTCAAAATCTCCTAGCCACCGTGATGATGATGATGATGAGAGAGAGATAGACGCAGATTCCAAATGTTCAGCAGGCATCAGGGTTGGGATCAAACCCACGACCTTCTGTAGGTCAGTAGAGGTAGTCAACATCTCCTAGCCACCGTGATGATGATGATGATGAGAGAGAGAGAGACGCACATTCCAAATGTTCAGCAGGCATCAGGGTTGGGATCAAACCCACAACCTCCTGTAGACCAGTAGAGGCAGGCAACATCTCCTAGCCACCGTGATGATGATGATGAGAGAGAGATAGACACAGATTCCAAATGTTCAGCAGGCATCAGGGTTGGGATCAAACCCACGACCTCCTGTAGACCAATAGAGGTATTCAACATCTCCTAGCCACCGTAATGATGATGATAGAGAGATAGACGCAGATTCCAAATGTTCAGCAGGCATCAGGGTTGGGATCAAACCCACGACCTCCTGTAGACCAGTAGAGGTATTCAACATCTCCTAGCCACCGTGATGATGATGATGATGAGAGAGAGATAGACACAGATTCCAAATGATCACCAGGCATCAGGGTTGGGATCAAACCCACGACCTCCTGTAGACCAATAGAGGTATTCAACATCTCCTAGCCACCGTGATGATGATGATGATGAGAGAGAGAGAGACGCAGACTCCAAATGTTCAGCACGCATCAGGGTTGGGATCAAACCCACGGCCTCCTGTAGACCAGTAGAGGTAGTGAATATCTCCTAGCCACCGTGATGATGATGATAGATAGACGCAGATTCCAAATATTCAGCAGGCATCAGGGTTGGGATCAAACCCACGACCTCCTGTAGACCAATAGAGGTATTCAACATCTCCTAGCCACCGTAATGATGATGATAGAGAGATAGACGCAGATTCCAAATGTTCAGCAGGCATCAGGGTTGGGATCAAACCCACGACCTCCTGTAGACCAGTAGAGGTATTCAACATCTCCTAGCCACCGTGATGATGATGATGAGAGAGAGATAGACACAGATTCCAAATGATCACCAGGCATCAGGGTTGGGATCAAACCCACGACCTCCTGTAGACCAATAGAGGTATTCAACATCTCCTAGCCACCGTGATGATGATGATGATGAGAGAAAGAGAGACGCAGACTCCAAATGTTCAGCACGCATCAGGGTTGGGATCAAACCCACGACCTCCTGTAGACCAGTAGAGGTAGTGAATATCTCCTAGCCACCGTGATGATGATGATAGAGAGATAGACGCAGATTCCAAATATTCAGCAGGCATCAGGGTTGGGATCAAACCCACGACCTCCTGTATACCAGTAGAGGTATTCAACATCTCCAGCCACCGTGATGATGATGATGAGAGAGAGATAGACACAGATTCCAAATGATCAGCAGGCATCAGGGTTGGGATCAAACCCACGACCTCCTGTAGACCAATAGAGGTATTCAACATCTCCTAGCCACCGTGATGATGATGATGAGAGAGAGAGACGCAGACTCCAAATGTTCAGCACGCATCAGGGTTGGGATCAAACCCACGACCTCCTGTAGACCAGTAGAGGTAGTCAACATCTCCTAGCCACCGTGATGATGATGAGAGAGAGAGAGACGCAGACTCCAAATATACAGCAGCAGGCGTCAGGGTCGGGATCGAACCCACGACCTCCTGTACACCAGGCGAGGTAGTCAACATCTCATAGTCACCGCGGCACCCTGTTGTTGTTCTGAGTATGCATGAGCCTGCGTGTATGAGAGTGTGCATGCGTGTGTGTATGAGCATGTGTATGAGTGTGCATGCGTGTATGAGTGTGTACGTGCGTGTATGAGCGTGTGTGTGTATGAGTGTGTGTGTGTGTATGAGCGTGTACGTATGAACATGTGCGTGTGTGTGTGTATGAGTGTGTATGAGCGTGTGTATGAGTGTGCGTGTGTGTATGAGAGTGTGTGTGTGTGCGTGTATGAGTGTGTGTGTATGAGCGTGTGTGTATGTATGTTCGTGTGTGTGTACGTATGATCGTGTACGTATGAGCGTGTGCGTGTGCGTGTACGAGTGTGTGCGTGCGTGTGTATGAGCGTGTGTATGAGTGTGCGTGCGTGTATGAGTGTGTGCGTGCGTGTGTGTATGAGCGTGTGTGCATGAGCGTGTGTGTGTGTGTGTATGAGCGTGTACGTATGAGCGTGTGCGTGTATGAGTGTGTGCGTGCGTGTGTATGAGCGTGTGTGTGTATGAGCGTGTGCGTGTGTGTGTGCGTGTATGAGTGTGTGCGTGCGTGTGTGTATGAGCGTGTGTGTGTGTAAAGCCACTACGGGTGGCCACGTGGAATGTTCGAACGCTCACAGTGGAGGAGAGGCTGCCACTCCTCTGTTGGGAGCTGGACCGGTACCGCCTGGATCTATGTGGCATTCAGGAGGTCCGGTGGACCGGCTCTGGCTCCTGCTACCATGAGGGGTGGACAGTCCTCTACTCGGGGCAGCAGACTGCCAAACAACATGTTGTGGCTCTTCTTTTGAACAAAAGAATGAAGGGGGCGTGGGAGCGTGGCGGTGAGGTGTGGGAAGCTGTAAGCCCCAGGCTACTTTGGGCTCGCCTTCCCATCAACCGGAGGCGAGGAATGGTGGTCGTGGTTACTTATGCCCCCACCGAAGATGAACATCCGTGGAGGGATGCAGGCAAAGCCGATGAGTCAGATGCCTTCTATGACCTCCTGTCACAGGTGCTGGCTAAAGTGGCCCCTCAGGATAGAGTCATCATGTTGGGTGACTTCAATGCCCGAGTTGGTCATGATACTGGCACCTGGTCTGGAGTGATTGGAGGGCATGGGCCAGATCAGCTCAATAACAACGGTAGGAGGCTGCTAGATTTTTGTGCAGCCCATGGGCTTGTAATTACCAACAAGCTGTTCCGGCATCGGCGCATCCACACAACATCATGGTTGCATGCCGGGTCCAAGCAAGAACATCTGCTGGACTACATAGTGACAGACCAGCGGATGCGAGCCCATGTCCTTGACACCAGGACCTACCGTGGAGCTGATCTGCCCTCTGACCATCGACTAGTCATCTGTAAGATGCGCCTGCCATTCTTCCACTCCGGTGGTGGGTGTACACCCAGGACCCCATTCCAACCTAAAGTGGCCTGGTCTCAGTTATCTGATGAAAGTTGCAAGCGAGAATTTCATCATCGCTTGCGGCTGGGATTGGCATCGTCCCCGACTCCTCCTGATGTCGAGGGTAAATGGGCGAGGTTTAGGACTGTGACTCATGCAGCTGCAATGGCTGCTTTGGGTACGCGGTCCAGACCTCCCCAGAGACCCTGGCTGACAGAGGAGGTGTTCAGGATGGTTAAGAAAAAGCGACAGGCCCACTGTCATCGGCTACAGAATCCCACGTCAGAGAATGAGGAGGCTTACCGCAGCCTTCGCTCGGAGGTTCGGAGAGCCGTGAGGCGCTGCAAGGATGGGTGGTGGTCGCGGGTTGCTGAGGAGATGGAGTCTGCCTCAGTGGCCCGTGATCACAAATCTCTATTTAACTCCATCAAAAAAGTAATCTGCAGCACCACACCTATTACCATCATTAGGGGAAAAAACGGTGATCCAATCTCCGACCCCCAGGAACAGGTTTGCAGATTTGCTGAGCATTTCTGTGAGGTCCTGGGGGAGGGAAAATCCCTCAGCCAGGAAAACATCGTGGCACAAATTAAGGATGACCCTGCTGAGGCTGCGGTGCCTCAAATATTGGAAGAAGTCACCCCCTGTGAGTGGCTGGCTGAGGTGCCATCTGTTGAGGAAGTACTGAAGGCAATCCGGAGTCTGAGACCAGGAAAGGCAGCGGGGAGAGATGATCTCCCAAGCGAAATGCTGAGGGAGGGTGGCGTTTGTGCACAGACTGCCCTATATGACATCATAACAATGGTCTGGACCACTGGACGGGTTCCGCAGGATTGGAAGGATGCCCTGGTGGTCCCCCTTTTTAAGAAGGGGGACCGCACAGACTGTAACAACTACAGGGGCATCTTACTCCTCAGTGTGCCGGGAAAGGTCCTGGCAAGGATTATTCAGCATCGCCTTGCCAGGCACGCTGAGGAGAGGCTTGCGGAGCCCCAATGCGGTTTCAGGAAAGGGCGGTCCTGCACAGATGCCATATTTTCTGTCCGTCTGCTACAGCAGAGGTGTAGGGAATTCCAACAAGACCTACATCTCTGCTTTATTGACCTGGTCAAGGCCTATGATACCATCAGTAGGCCTGGGCTCTGGGTTGTTCTTCGTGCTTTTGGAGTACCTGACCCTCTGCTCACGATCATTAAGGACCTTCATGATGGTGAGCGGGCCCGGGTAAAACTACGTGGCCGGGAGTCAGAGCCATTCCCTGTACACCTTGGGGTGCGACAGGGATGTCCTCTGGCTCCCACATTATTTAACATCTATTTTGACCACGTAGTTCGTGAAGCCTACATTAGCTGTACCGGGGGAATCTCCATATGGTACAGATATAATGGGAGGCTGATCGATGCCCGGGTGCGGTCAAGGGATGGCTCCCTATTGCTCAACCATGTTATGTATGCTGATGATTTGGTAATAGCTGCTCATTCAGAGGAGGAGTTGGAGACGCTGCTGCTGAGACTGGAGCGTGCCACTAAGAGGTGGGGCCTTACCATCAGCCCCACCAAAACTAAGCACCTGCCTGGGTATTTTGTACCATCGGAAACTCCACCCCCACAACTCCCAATCGGTGATGGGGCAGTTGTGGAGAGAGTGGAGAGTTTCCCATACCTGGGCAGTGTGCTTATGACTGGCTCCAGTTTAACAGCAGAGGTCTCACCCCGAATCAGTCGAGCGGCAACATCTTTTCATCGGTTGCGTAACGCTGTGTGGAAGCTACCCTGGTCTGTCGCTCCGCACTAAGTTTCAGGTCTTCTCGGCCACGGTCATTCCCTCCCTTCTCTACGCTTGCAAAACGTGGACCCCCCTAATGGAACATCTTCGCCGGTTAGAAACATTTAGGCTGGCCTGCCTACGACCCATCCTGGGTTTAACCAGACTGGATTGTGCGAGGAGCTCACAAATCCTTGAAAGATCTGGGCAAGGTCCCATTGGTGAGCTCCTCCAGCGGGGAAGGCTGCGATGGCTGGGTCATGTAGCCCGCATGCCCAGCCACCGCATGCCGAAACAGCTTTTGTTCGGCCGGATTGAGGGGGCTAAGCGGGCGCGGCACGGGCTAGAGAAGAGATGGAGTGATGTGGTACAGGAGGACGTGGAGCTGAGTGGACTTGCCGATGACTGGTACCAGCGGTGTCAAGATCGGCCTCTGTGGAGGAGGCTCGTGAACGACGCTACTGGGCAGTTGGAGGTAGTCGCCCTTCAACAACAACGGAGGGCGGAGGAGCGACGCTCAGAACAACGAGCGGAGCGCCGGGTGGCTAAAGCACAACAGGTTGGCGCAGTAGGGGGCACAGGTGGTGCATCAGCCAGTCATCTCAGTCAGTCGACCCGTGGCACCTGGGTCTGCCCCATGACCTCCTGCCAGCGGGCGTTCGACACTTCACATGGCCTCAGGGTGCACATAGCCTGGCACAAGCGTCGTGGTGACGTCACCGCCACTTAGTGGCGAATGGCGGTTGTTGTTGTGTGTTGTGTGTATGAGCGTGTGTGTGTATGAGCATGTACGTATGAGCATGTGCGTGTGCGTGTATGACTGTGTGCGTGCGTGTGTATGAGCGTGTGTGTGTATGAACGTGTGTGTGTATGAGCATGTGTATGAGCGTGTGTGCGTGTATGAGTGTGTGCGTGCATGTGTGTATGAGCGTGTGTATGAGTATGTGCGGCAAAACAACCCCCTACCTCCTCGCGGTGCCGGACGGGCAACTCTGTCGTGGACAGTGTTGTGGGGGGAGATCCAATGTTGATTGGCTCCTCCCCTCATGGCATATGTGTCCACCACAGGGGCTAAACGGGGGCTCTGGACGGGTGCGAGGGGCTGGTAACCCCTCCACCTTCAATTAATTACCACGAAACCACGAATTAAACTGAAATATGTAACTAATAAGCTTGTGCCGGAGGCCCCGGGGGGCCAGGCGTCTATGACGTCTCCTGGCCAAACCCCAATTGGCGGAGCCAGGAGATTGAATACCTACCCTCGGGGCTACTCCAGAAGCAAGGAAAAGCCACTACGGGTGGCCACGTGGAATGTTCGAACACTCACTGCAGAGGAGAGGCTGCCACTCCTCTGTCGGGAGCTGGACCGGTACCGCCTGGATCTATGCGGCATTCAGGAGGTCCGGTGGACCGGCTCTGGCTCCTGCCACCATGAGGGGTGGACAGTCCTCTACTCGGGGCAGCAGACTGCCAAACAACAGGGTGTGGCTCTTCTTTTGAACAAAAGAATGAAGGGGGCGTGGGAGCGTGGCGGTGAGGTGTGGGAAGCTGTAAGCCCCAGGCTACTTTGGGCTCGCCTTCCCATCAACCGGAGGCGAGGAATGGTGGTCGTGGTTACTTATGCCCCCACCGAAGAAGAACATCCGTGGAGGGATGCAGGCAAAGCCGATGAGTCAGACGCCTTCTATGACCTCCTGTCACAGGTGCTGGCTAAAGTGGCCCCTCGGGATAGAGTCATCATGTTGGGTGACTTCAATGCCCGAGTTGGTCATGATACTGGCACCTGGTCTGGAGTGATTGGAGGGCACGGGCCAGATCAGCTCAATAACAACGGTAGGAGGCTGCTAGATTTTTGTGCAGCCCATGGGCTTGTAATTACCAACACGCTGTTCCGGCATCGGCGCATCCACACAACATCATGGATGCATGCCGGGCCCAAGCAAGAACATCTGCTGGACTACATAGTGACGGACCAGCGGATGCGAGCCCATGTCCTTGACACCAGGACCTACCGTGGAGCTGATCTGCCCTCTGACCATCGACTAGTCATCTGTAAGATGCGCCTGCCATTCTTCCACTCCGGTGGTGGGTGTACACCCAGGACCCCATTCCAACATAAAGTAGCCTGGTCTCAGTTATCTGATGAAAGTTGCAAGCGAGAATTTCATCATCGCTTGCGGCTGGGATTGGCATCGTCCCCGACTCCTCCTGATGTCGAGGGTAAATGGGCGAGGTTTAGGACTGTGACTCATGCAGCTGCAATGGCTGCTTTGGGTATGCGGTCCAGACCTCCCCAGAGACCCTGGCTGACAGAGGAGGTGTTCAGGATGGTTGAGAAAAAGCGACAGGCCCACTGTCATCGGCTACAGAATCCCACGTCAGAGAATGAGGAGGCTTACCGCAGCCTTCGCTCGGAGGTTCAGAGAGCCGTGAGGCGCTGCAAGGATGGGTGGTGGTCGCGGGTTGCTGAGGAGATGGAGTCTGCCTCAGTGGCCCGTGATCACAAATCTCTATTTAACTCCATCAAAAAAGTAACCTGCAGCGCCACACCTATTACCATCATTAGGGGAAAAAACGGTGATCCAATCTCCGACCCCCAGGAACAGGTTCGCAGATTTGCTGAGCATTTCTGTGAGGTCCTGGGGGAGGGAAAATCCCACAGCCAGGAAAACATCGTGGCACAAAGTGAGGATGACCCTGCTGAGACTGCGGTGCCTCAAATATTGGAAGAAGTCACCCCCTGTGAGTGGCTGGCTGAGGTGCCATCTGTTGAGGAAGTACTGAAGGCGATCCGGAGTCTGAGACCAGGAAAGGCAGCGGGCAGAGATGATCTCCCAAGCGAAATGCTGAGGGAGGGTGGCGTTTGTGCACAGACTGCCCTATATGACATCATAACAACAGTCTGGACCACTGGACGGGTTCCGCAGGATTGGAAGGATGCCCTGGTGGTCCCCCTTTTTAAGAAGGGGGACCGCACAGACTGTAACAACTACAGGGGCATCTCACTCCTCAGTGTGCCGGGAAAGATCCTGGCAAGGATTATTCAGCATCGCCTTGCCAGGCACGCTGAGGAGAGGCTTGCGGAGCCCCAATGCGGTTTCAGGAAAGGGCGGTCCTGCACAGATGCCATATTTTCTGTCCGTCTGCTACAGCAGAGGTGTAGGGAATTCCAACAAGACCTACATCTCTGCTTTATTGACCTGGTCAAGGCATATGATACCATCAGTAGGCCTGGGCTCTGGGTCGTTCTTCGTGCTTTTGGAGTACCAGACCCTCTGCTCACGATCATTAAGGACCTTCATGATGGTGAGCGGGCCCGGGTAAAACTACGTGGCCGGGAGTCAGAGCCATTCCCTGTACACCTTGGGGTGCGACAGGGATGTCCTCTGGCTCCCACATTATTTAACATCTATTTTGACCACGTAGTTCGTGAAGCCTTCAATAGCTGTACCGGGGGAATCTCCATATGGTACAGATATAATGGGAGGCTAATCGATGCCCGGGTGCGGTCAAGGGATGGCTCCCTATTGCTCAACCACGTTATGTATGCTGATGATTTGGTAATAGCTGCTCAGTCAGAGGAGGAGTTGGAGACGCTGCTGCTGAGACTGGAGCGTGCCACTAAGAGGTGGGGCCTTACCATCAGCCCCACCAAAACTAAGCACCTGCTTGGGTATTTTGTACCATCGGACACTCCACCCCCACAACTCCCAATCGGTGATGGGGCAGTTGTGGAGAGAGTGTAGAGTTTCCCATACCTGGGCAGTGTGCTTATGACTGGCTCCAGTTTAACAGCAGAGGTCTCACTCCGAATCAGTCGAGCGGCAATATCTTTTCATCGGTTGCGTAACGCTGTGTGGAAGCTACCTGGTCTGTCGCTCCGCAC